>NC_142675.1:12740000-12832500 GCF_964200805.1 Pocillopora damicornis
GAGTTTGACACAATAGAGAAACTGTGGAGTGAACAGTCATACCTGGCGACATTAAGAGAAGATATAAGAGAAGCCCGTATTTTTCTGCCGTATTGTTTCACTGACTCATTGTTCTCACGTATACCCATCTATTAATCGACCGGTAATCTCTTAACTGGAAGTTGCTTACGGTCGTTTCTTTCAACTCTGACTCGTTTTCCCAAACCAAAGTTCACAATAACGCTCAATGAAATATCATTTTAACCGACGCTGACATCATACACGACATCTGAAAAAGACAACATTATTTATCCTGAACCTGTGCGCACTATGATTGCCTTTCATCATGGTCGCAAAAGAAAAACTGAAGCCCCGTTTAAACGGTCGGGATAGTTGACGATAGTTTCAACTATCAAGCGCGTTTGAACACAAACTATCATGCTCTATCATCACATTTCATCAAATGTCGTGTAGTTTGGACATATCCAAATTCGACATGATACTTAATGATAGTTTTTGTTGTTTGAACCAGAGGAGGATAGTGAATGATAATTGTTAGGTCAGCAGTTTTGCCAAAACGGGCTCAAACCAAAATGGCATATAACATAATGACTAAAATAGGCATTGGAATTTCCCAGAATGTCTCGTAATTAATTCTCATCATTTCCTGGTAGGCTTCAGTATCTTCAGCTTCTAACTTCTTGACTAAAATTTCAATGCCACTGAAATTTCTGACCTCAGCTCGCATCATACTTGTGTACAATTACGCGATCTCATTGGGTGGTATTTTGTCAATTATCATTGACTATTATGAACCGTTTGAACACAAACTTGATAGTCAATGATGTGAATGAAAGTCGAAACTATCATTCAGTTGTCTATCATTAAAGTTCATAATCGTTTGAACGGGGCTTAAGTCATTTGCATCTTGTCGCAGTCGAGTGAACATCTCTTGATGGAAGAGAGAATAGCGAGAAATGTATGACATGGGAATTCACTGTCTGTTGCCGCTCCTTCGTTCAGTAAAAAGGAAAGTTAAAAAGTGTTGAAGAACCTTTGGGCTCCCGTCATTCTTCTGCGACCAAATCGTTATTAGGAGGCAACTAAAGAGATTCAGAAAGAATCGAAACAGCAGTTAATCTTAAGAATCTTCAGGAACGGCAGCAATTACACTCCCAACTGATGGCTGTGTGAATAATATCGAATTCAAAAATTATATTCCTAGACGGGACTTATTTATAATGACAGGGAATCGACCCTTGACATGCAAATATATTACAAAGAGATAGAGTCATCCACCAGGCGTAAATAGGGGGCTGGAATCTGAGGTCGCTACGTTGATCACTGTATCAGTGCTACTTTTTCCACCAGAGAGGTACTTTCATCCAGCTCTAAAATAGATCTGGGAAATTTCTGACAGCCCTTTGGCTTCTCTAGAAGTCAAAGTTAGCAGATAACAGTCTATGCATTAGTGGATGTGCTACAGACCCACGGAGTCTCATAGTTTTGTCATCTTCAAATCCATTACATGTCAAGAATACCATTCCTTATTCTCAGTGTCTTAGGCTTCATTGCCTATATATTGACAGTTCTGATTTTCCAAGAAATCAGAGGCAATATGCCAGTTCTTCAAAAAACCGTGGCCATCCTACTTTTGTCATTCAAGGGAATCTTTAACAACGGATCGAAAGTCGGCATTCTACAAACGGCGCAGAAGGAAGAGAATGATCGTATTCCATTTTAGCGGCACAATCACGCAGTAAGACCTGTCCTTCTAACAAATTTAAATAACTTCAAAATGATCCAAAAACTGGTATATTATTTTTGCGTAAAACGGACAACTGTTTGGTCAGTATAATGTTAAGACTGGCTCTACCAATGTCATCTATTTTTTATAACTTGCGGTTATTTCAAAAATTTATACTTCGGCGAAAAGGAAGACGACTAGGGGAACGATTCTGAAGACACCATCGTGACGCAAAATACAAGAAAAACAATATCTCTCAAATTGGCCTCCCATTCGTACATTTGATGCCAGTGTTCTTTGTAAGTAAAGGCTGTTTTTTATACATAAGTTCAAATGATAATTCTTGTGCAAACAAACAAACAAACAAACAAACGTTCATTGTAAGTCGTATTTTCAGTTCAAACAGTAAGCACAGAAGTTTACCTGACAGCGACAATACAGGAGGACTGTAGCAGACGTTCAGAAGTTGCTGCGAAATTTCCAGAAATGGTGAGATAATCTACTTGATCCATATACTGGAGTTTAAGGAATACTGCCATGGGATTTATCATAAAAATTGAATCTTAATCAATCTGTTCTTGAATTAAATCTTAATATATCTGTTAAAAAAATAAGATATTCTGAACGATCTTCAATATGTGACAAGCATTTGAATGTACGTTTTTTTCTTGATATGTCCTTTTAGGCTTGTCAAATTTCCTTGAGGTTTGGCTGCTCATCCGCCAACACTGTGAACACCAGGTAAGGTACAGCTTGTTGTTTTACACTGAAACAACAAACGCAAACGCAAATTTGCGTTCTGGGAGGGGGGAGGAGCTTTATCTTAATGTGTTGTATTTTAGCGGTAAAACTGGTTTTTCTGCTCCAGCAAATCCTATATAATGCGAGATAATTTACATTTGAAGTACATTTCCTTTAATGAACAGCAATATATCGGCACAGAATGACATGAATTCATTTTATTTACCGTGGTTTATTACATTGGTTAAATCTCAATGTATCTGGATACATAAGAAAGGTAGGTAAAAAATCATAAGTCACCAAAGTACAAATATGTGTGATGATACTCTTTGCTCACCCCCCCCCCCTCCTTATCTAGGTGTGGCAGTGTTGTTCTTGACTTCATGATGAGGTTCAATCAAAGTGTAGTCGTCAGCAATGTTTTGATTGTCCTGTCGGATGCTGCGAGGCAAGACAAATTCGAAGGTTTTAAAGTCAAACCAGACTCGATTAAACAAGTTTTAATACCCACAGATGGCTCGGAAAGCACAACAAAAGGTAAATTTTAGAAATAAATTGTTAAATGTTTACACGTATTGTTCCGAAGATGGACTGTTTATAATTGAATTCCGTATCTGTTTAATTAAACAACTTATTCTGTGACTGATGCATTTCTATGTTTTTGTTTTTGTCGTTGTTTTATTTCATTAAAAAAAATCTTAGAGTTAACGTTTTCCGGTCACGAACCTATATGCTATGTGGTGAGAGCAGTGTATCGATCAGGATCAGTGTAAATGTTGTTTGAATGTTATTTCATCAAGCTTTGTAAAATGAAAAAAAAAAAAATCTTTTTTAGGTCTTGAGGAATGTAATTGCCCATCTAACAACGTCTTGTTGGCCATAATTGGGGTTCTTGCCTTCACAGTCCTTCTTCTAATTATTTACATAATCTGGATACATAAGAAAGGTAGGTAAAAAATCATAATCTGTAGAAGGTTTGGCTGCAAGATTCATTATTAAGCAAAAGCAAATTTTTACCCGCATCCACATCACTGGTCTTTTAGTCCTTTCGTTCTTTTTCAGGCGCTGTAGGGAAACAGAGGTAAGAATTTGCTGCCAGCTGGATTGTGTCGATGTAATGTACCAGATATGGTTTCATCTTAATAAAAAATTCCAATCAAAACTGATGAAATTCTTAGCGTTTCATAATTATTTCTATGCTTTCTCAATTTTAGAAATTATGAAGATGAAAGACGTGTTTGCGACGTTAGTATCAGCTAAGACATTGAGGTCATGTTAGTGTGGTCAGAAATTATGTAATCTCACTTTACCTCTACTTTCTATAAAAAAATAAACGCTTGTAGCAAATAAGAAGGAAAAAATGTGTAGTTCTACAAAAAAAAAGGCACCGGCAGGTACAATGAAATAGAGGAGGAAGTTTGACTCGATAAGGTCTTTGTCCTGGAATCATGTTTTAAGCCGCTCCATGGATTTTCCTTAGGTTGTTCTCGGCTCAACTGCGTGGCGTCACTTCATAGATCGTTAACTGGTCTGCTCCCGGTTGATATTTGCTTTTTAAACAATTGATTGACAATTGCCGTCATATTTTCTTGATGCCTCATTTTCTAAACGCGAGTTTAAGAGCTGAGTACAGCAGGAGTTTTTTCGTGGGTTTATTTGTCAAAAATTGCACTACCAATCGACAATCTTCAAGTTGCAGTTTGTAGCTTCGGCGAATATGCTATGAGCCTCGATCACTCCACTGGACATAATAGTCTCAAAAGCAGAGAACAAAATGTTAGTAGTAAAAAATGTTAGCAATAATAGGGACAAGAGATTATAAACTTTTTTTCATCTCTTGTTTTGAAAGAATATAAACGTTTGTCAAATAAAAATGAGTAAACTGATTTTTATAACCAATGGTATGTTGGTTCAATAGAATGAAACAGGATTAGTAGATATCACACCAAGTCAGCCAGATTCAAGAAAACTCACTCAATCTCCTGCGGAATACATGGATCTCATAGAAGTCAACAAAGATGATAGAGAAGCACAAAGTACCGTTACAGGTGCTGATTACGTGCCTCTTCTTCCGTTAACACGCTGCTGGGAAGTTCCAAGACATCACGTGACCATAGAAAAAATCATTGGTAAAGGTGCTTTTGGTCAGGTTGCCAAGGGAACAGCAGTAGGACTTCCAGGGAGTCCTGAGACGACCACAGTGGCTATTAAGATGCTTAAAAGTGAGCTCTTGTACTGTATATTGAATGACAGTCTTGGCCTACAGACGTTCAGGAAATGTTACCGGGTTTACGTAATTTTTTAGCTATTTGCCTTTCATAACTTATGTTGTTATTTCGACATTATTCCCGTTAACCAAATTTTACTCCTTGTTTTTGACGCTCCAGCAAACGCTGTTGAATCGGACAAGAGAGATCTGATGAAAGAACTTGACACAATGAAGCAGCTGAAACCACATCCTTACGTCATTAAACTTCTAGGATGTGTTACGGAGTCTGGTATGCTTTGGTTATGCGCGTCTAATTTTGCTGTACACATTTTGCCTATGATTAATTGAGCACAACAAACAACCATCGCATGAGGTAATTTTATCTTGTTTTAGCCAAGACAGACGTTCCTGGATTTAGTGATAGACTAAGACCGAATATTTGCCACTGAACAGATCATTTTGTTGTATAAGCAGAAACGCTTTTTGTAAGGGAATAATTGGTCTGTACCTTCTTCACAGAGTTTTTCTTGTTTTCATGCGATTTCTTCAAAAGTGTTGACAATGACAGGGCTATTCATTTGTTTTAATTATTGTTTTTTTTTAAGAGAGAGTAATATATTAACTAAATTGTTTAATTTCTTCAGAAGAGCTGTTGGTTTTGATTGAATATGTGCCTTTTGGGGATCTGCTGGGTTACCTGAGAAAGAGCCGTGGATTAAAAGACACTTATTACAAAGACCCGGATATCAAACCGCAAACAAATCTGACGTCACAGCAGCTGATGAGGTTTTCTTGGCAAATTGCTGATGGAATGAGTTACTTGTCCGCAAAATCTGTAAGTTAATTAAAAACACAAAAGACAAACAATTCCGAAACCTTCTTGTAAGGTCTATCGTCATGTTAAGCTCTGTCTTGCATAGAATATTATGACTTCTCAAGATCACGCCCGGGAGTTGCAAACGTATCCTTACCGTCTTGTTGAGGTTATTTCTTTAGGGTCGAGAACCTTCCCAGTTTTGAGGTCATCATATAAGTCTTATTTCAATGTGAAATAAAATATTAGGATTTTTCTCGTGTAGGCAAAGGGAGAGACGTGAATGAATAGCATCTTTTAAGATATTCAGCGTAAACTAAGTGAACAACAAATATATATATTAGTGACAAGGAAGAAAAGGAATTAAAACTTCAAATTAAAAAATTCATCTTTTGTTGCCAAACTGCTACATTACAGAATCCTATTGCGATTAAAATCTTAAGATAATCGTTCTTTAAAATAACTACGTTTTGCAGACATAAAGTAGTTTGCTTCTCTTTGGAATATGGAGTAGATATTGTAGTAGTTTTAATTTTCTGCCATCTGGGAGAAAAAGAAATACGCACACCATATGTTGCTAGATATCTCTATTTTCCTATCCGAACCATTTCATTTCAGTTCTTTTTCTTCTGCAATCGCTAATTTTTGCTGTTGCATCAATTCTTTCCAAGATCATTCACCGAGACCTTGCGGCCCGTAATGTTTTGGTTGGACAAAAGGAAACGTGTAAAGTGACAGACTTCGGAATGGCCAGAGATGTGCAGCAGGAAAATATTTATGAACGAAAGACTAAGGTAATCAAGAAAAAGGGGAGGTGAGGGCAGTATTACATATTGTTCAGTTTAATGATCTTTCACAATCATTGTTGTTTTAATGCTGCTATATTACTGATTTCGATCATGAATTCCTTGGGACCCTAATGAAAATATTATCCATGCGTATACGAGTACAACTTTAAATATCACTGTCTTTGACTAGTCGCTTCCTATAATTCTCGAGCTGTTTCACAAAGTGGTATTTAAAATCTTTAGGGCCGTCTTCCCGTGAAGTGGACAGCTTATGAGGCCTTATTGTATGGTAAATATACCACCAAAAGTGACGTGTAAGTATACCTGATTATCAACCGTAGCAATTTATCAACAAGTTTTATCATTTTTAGTCAGGACTTGAATTCTATGCTTTGTCAAAGAATACATTTATTTTATTTGCCGCATATACTGTTTATGTCTATAGTCACTTAATTTATATTCGTTTGATTTGTCTTTCTGCAGATGGAGTTATGGAGTTTTGTTGTACGAGATTTTCACCATAGATAACATCGAAAGGAAGTTTATGAGGCTCTTAATTAAACAATGTATCGTGTTCAGTTAGACAAACGTAATATGCTTCCCCATGCAACCTCAAACTCCATCAACTGACACAGGTGATGTTTTAGTGAAGGTCTTTTTTTCGTCACGTTTATATTTCGATGGTCTTGTGGTTCTTCCAGGCGGTTCACCTTACCCACGAATGGATGGAAGAAAAATTGCAAACTTACTCCAGGATGGATACAGGATGCCTAAACCACAACACGTCGATGAAAAATTGTAAGTTTTCTTTGTTACCTCGTTCTCTCTCATTGTACAAGGATATGCTCTTTAAATCTCAAAAAGAACACTTGAACAATGCCAGGTATCAAATCATGATGAAATGCTGGAAGAATGACCCAGATGCAAGACCAACTTTCACTGAATTGAAAAATCAGCTTAAGGACATGGAAACCCTACACAAGGTCAGAATTTTGATCAATATGAAAGTTTCTTTTCACGTAGGACCGACTGGCTTAGGCTCAGCTAATTAGGGTTAAACTTAACAGCATTGAGCCTAAATAGCGTAGTAATATGTACTCATCTTTGTAATTTTTACGAAGTTTGAATTGCATCTTTTTGTTATGACACTGAAGCTAGTACTCCACGAAAAACATCAAAGAAGTGAACAAGAATGTCTCAATGACAATTAATACTTTATGGTTATTTAAAAGATCATAGGATGATTGCAAAACTGCATTGAGACGCACAAAGAGTAGCAGATGACGACGCCATAAAATACTTCCTCCTTGAATTTGTTTTGGTGTGAAAACCTGACCACTCATGAGGATAACCACTTAAAACTTTTTTAATGATGCTGATTATTATATTATTTTCCTCTGCAGAAGCTAATCGACATGAAAATGTACGACAAGCAGTTGTATGCAAACGTCGAGGATTTAACAGTGTAGTTAGATACACGTCCACGGTGTATGACTGGCTAACATTTTGAACACTTCGCCTAGACAAGTTTCAGGGATTAATCATCGTTTCCTTACACGCTTACTTGGTAGAAATAGCCATGTTGCGTTTAGCAGTTAGGCTGGAACGCTGTAATTCAATTGACTTCATATTCTTAAACGCTGAAACGCTTTTATAAGTTTACCTATAAAGGTTACTCTCATTTTCTCTTTAACATATTAAATACTTACATGTATGCCTCCACACAAGCGTTTCAGTTCAGTTTATTTTCTGACTCAATTCTTAGGTGATGATGAGATCTCGCTCTAAAAGCCATAGTTGTGTACAATTTTAATAAATTACTTAAACATTTTGCCGCAAAACCCGCTTGTTTTCAGGAAAGCTAATCGTGCGCATAAATTGCTTTCCCCAAGACCGCCTTTACTTGCGATACCAACTCGAAATACTTTTATACGGAACTCTCATCAAAATTATACTTGACACATTACTTCTGCAAGAAAGTTTGTTGTTTGGCCTCAGTAATAGGGCGATAGTTTTCGCGTACTAGATACTAATACACAACGAAACTGGTCGTAGATACGAGTTGAAGTCTTTTTTTCTTGGATACGTTGCTAATGTAATAACTTTAATTTTTTTTATATAATAAAAGTGTTGAAAAGTTCTGTGTTGACTCTGTCTACATGATGATGCTGTACATGAGTTCACATATTTCTCTCCACGACATTGATCTAATACATCTTGACCTATCTCTCTAGATCTCTCCTTTGAAGGAAGGACAAAACCAAACCAAAGTAACAGAGCTTCCAGAAGTGCAAAAAATCGCTTGTATGTGTTTCAGGAGACTTACATCCAAGAGACCATGTTCTCCGGTCACTCTCAGTAGAGGTTAAGAGTCTATCAATCTTACATAATTATAAACTAGGTTACCTTTTGGTCAAAACCCTTCTTTCCTCAGCTGATATAAATAATTGCACTAGAAACATAATATCAAAATAACGCTCTTTCAGTCTGGAGTAGAGGATACCTGAGGAATAGTCTTAACATTCAAATGAAGGAGAGTTTAGCGTCTGTTTGGAAATATTCCCTGACGTTATTTTGTTTTTTGAGGCAAAATGATGCTTCAGCATACAGAGGAGAGGGGGTGAAATGGAGGGGGGAATGGGGGTGGTGAATTCACCTAAATTTTTATATATAATTTTTTTGAAGGTTTTTACTGAGAAGAAAATGAGTTTTATCCTAACATTTCTGCAAATGTCGAACTTTGTCAAATTTGCCATTCTAAACGATATCACGAGTCCACCCCTGATGCAAAGATTGTCATTGGTGAGCTAAGTTGTAGTCTGTAGAGGGATAAGGTAAGTTTACTAAGGATAATTACTATACTGCTTTTAAGAGTCGCTTCTTGGGAAGAATATTACACGTTGTTTGATAAGGTGGTTGGGTTTGTAGGAGTATCATGTGTGTTCTTTCTGTCGGTTAAATCATACCTTAACAGCTGTGTTCAGCAGTTAACAATTGATATTCTCTTGCAAAATATCCAATCACATCGAGAACCCTAGAGAGGGTCTCTATCCTCTTCTCTTGCACTTCGATAGGGGTGTCACTTAACTTCCGAGATTTACGCTGCTAGTCTTGAGTCACTTAGATTGCGGTTCTCTCGAGATAGGACATAATCAACTCACAAAATAATTAGTAACCTGTTTAGCTATCAAATAGTTGGCATTCAGCTTTACATAGAGACAGAAACTATCAAAAGGCCGTTTAGTTAAAACTGATTTAAGGCCTACTCTGATTTCGCTTTACCACTCATTTTGCTTTCTGTCGAGAAAGAACGTCATAAAATTGTGGCCGATTATCGATAACAATTTCTGAGAAGAATATCAATATTTCATTTTTGATCATTCTACAAACCCAAAAGGTCTACACCAATGCCTTTTATGCAATGACTCTGTTCACTTGTGTTACGTTGTCAAGTGTGCAGAAAGTTTACTTGGACATTATACATACAATATTCTTACATGTTCCTTTAATTTTCCTTTCCCTCCAACGCGAGATGCTTTCTCTGACCAGAGGTCAGGGTCTGTTGGTCATCAATACCATACATTCGTCAAACACGGTGGTTTTTCCTTCCACCGCATTCTTCGCTGAAACGACAGCTAGTTCTAAAATCGCAACATGAAAAGTGATGCGACCAAACGATGTCGCACTGAATTATTGGACCTCCCGCCAAATTGAAAGGATCAAACCCTTAATTTCATTGATACTGAGAGGTCGCGTTCATACTCTTCACTAAAATCAAACGGTGCTGTTTTTTATTTTTCTTTTTTTCATTTTTCAAGTCATGAAAAATCGTTCTTGAATCCTCATTCTCAACAGTATATGACTGCCTGATATGTCATTTATAAATCAGTATCAGTATGACCATGCATACTTACGTAAACAAAGGAATAGTATGTGATGTTCTGGAGGGATGTTACTGAAAAACGATAAACGATGAACGAGGAAGGAAGAACGGAGAACTCGGTCTTTGGAGTAATCTGCTAAGACGATAAATTAAGTTGTTACTGAAGCGTTTTGACTTAAAATTTTACTTCAAAAGTTTAGTTTCAAGACGATAGAAATTGCAGGTGCGCTAGAAATCGGGTATTTGCATTAATTGGAGAATCAATCGTTCCGCCATTTATCCTTTCTAAAAGCGCCTAAATGAAGTGATTTTTTAATCTGGAGAACTCAAACAAAGACAAGAACAAAAATTAAATCACTTTTGGTTCGCTTTTACATCAGGCGATCCAGTGGGAAGCCTTTGTTTTACCATAGTCTTGAACTACTGGTAATCGTTGATACATAGGCTGTGCACAAAACTATAATTTGACTATACATTTATAGCCAATACCAATCCTTACACATAATAAAATGTTAGTAGCTAGGATCAGAGGAAAAAATAATATGATTGTTACGTTTACCACAAGAAAACTTTCTCTGGGTTACTAACTTAATTATTTCAGCTTCACCTCGTACTCTTACAAAGTGGGTCTCATTAAGACACTCGTTGATAGGGCCTACAAAATTAATAACACCTGGTTAGGGTTTCACGAGGACATTAACAATCTTACTGATATTTTAAAAAAGAATCTTTTCCCAGCTCATTTAATCGAGAAGATTATAAACCGTTATATCACTGGGACCCAAAACAATCATCATCCCCGGGATTCCCTTCCTGCCACTTCACCTACGTTCTACTTTAAGCTACCCTACATAGGCCATTTCTCTGCTATCACTCAAAAAAAGATACGCCATTTTATTAAGCGCTATTGCAATGACTTGGATATCAAACTGGTTTTCTCTTCCTTTAAAATCGGCAACTTGTTTGGTGTGAAAGACCCTGTCCCTGACGGGCTCCGTTCACGTGTGGTTTATAAGTTTGTATGTGCTGGCTGTAATGCCTGTTACGTCGGTGAAACCTGCCGGCATTTTTCCACACGTGTTAGAGAACACTTAGTCAGTGACAGGGCCTCTCACATTTTCAAACATCTGAAAGATTCTCTTGTAGTGTTCAACAGACAATTTCCATATTTTAGATCACGCCTCCACCAGCTTTTAGCTTGAGATAAGAGAGGCTATTCGTATTCAAAGAGAACAACCATCTTTGAATCAGCAATCACACCATGTAAATCTAAAACTATCTTTTTAATTCTTACACTTTCATGCTTTACCTCTTTTCTTGTTGTCACTATTCGTCTTAATTAGCATTGTTCTACTTACTATATAATTCAACTTTCAACGCTTTGTACAGTAATTAACTGAAGATGACAGAAGTTTCTGTCGAAACATGTCTTTCAAACTCAAAAGTGTTGTCGCTTTCTTTAAATTATAATTTGGTTGAAAAATTAGAAATCAGCATAGGCCAAACAATTATGATCCCTAGAAAAAGAAATGCGTACTGATGAAAATGCAAAGCAAACTTTTTTACATCACCAGCCTGTACCTGTAAAGCAGGTAAACCTGTAGTTCAAGTCTTCGATGACTTCGAAATTTTGATGCACACCTTAAAAGGATACCAAATAAATTTCAAGTTTTTATTTATTCAGTTTGGGTTAAAGAGGTAGAATAAAGTCAAGCATTCATATAATCACAGGTTCAGGGAATCTTCACAACTAATTTATAAGGCTAGCCTAACCGGACCAGTCACCTTCGTGTACAAATTAGACCAGGACCCAGTTATATGAAGAGCGGATAACGCTATCCAACAGATAAATTGCTATCCAGCGGATAAGTGATAGCAAAACGTATAGCGTTATCCATGGGATAGAGTTTTATCCAGTGGAAAGCGCTATCTAACCTTCAAACAACTCAGGGGCCAGGTTTGTACTGATAATGCACAAAAGAACTATCTGTGGTAAGAGGGCATGCTTTTCTTTCTTCATTTAAAGAAATACTGAGGTTATCTTCTTTCCACAAGCTCAGTGGAAAGTGAGAGTGATTGAGACTGATATTGACTATTTTATTTGATTATATATCCAGAGGAGGCTAAAAAGTAAGATATGGTCTGCACAACTCTCTTATTTTTAATTTTTAACCTTCTTGCTTGGTGCATTATGTGGATGCCAATTAATATAACTTTCATGCGTTGAAATACAAACAATGTTCTCTTCAGCTATGTGCCCTAAACATTACAGGGGAGGAGGCAGGTCAAAGTAAAAACACGAATTGAAAAAGGAGGGCCCCCATTAATTTCAGAAATAGATATGGCAAACAGTTGCAATTTATACAAAGTTGAAAGTTTTAAAGCTAAAAGATATATATTACAGTCATTACACCCTATGCATCCTAACAAAGAAAGGGTCAATTACAAACAATAACTTCTCCCTAACCTTAATGCTTACAGGAAATCATTAATTTTTGTCACAAGGTGGTACTGTACTTACAATAGTTCTACCAACACAATTACATTTTTCTAAAGTTATCTCATAGCTTATGACTGAACAGGTCATGTGGAAAGTTCCTGCGTGGAGACTGACATTTCAATTACCCCAGCAAACTGTAATCGTCAGAACTGCAAGCCAAGGTTATTTACCAAGTGCTCAAGTTTCCAAATTAGTCACCTAATTGTTACAGTGGAGTTCACTCCTTTTTGAGGCTATCTTCAGCTTGATCATCTTGTTACATGTGAAAACATCAAATTTTAAAGGAAGTGATCACCAACTAAAAAAGCTCTTGATTATTAAACAAATTTTCCTTGTTAGCACCTTAGGAAATGTAGAGACAGTATGGAGAATACGCATACTGATGTTAAGGTGTAAAGGATTAAGTGTGATTTTTTTGATGATGTGAATTTTTCTTATGGTCATCTAATTTTAGTATCTTTTACCAGCTAACATATGAGAAGAATCAATTCCACACTAGTAATTTGACACATTGCAGGCAAACCCTACAACTGATTAAATTTTATTTGATCAAAAACATGAAGGGCCATTTTCAATAGGTTTCCTGGAAAAACCGGATCAAGGATCACCGGATCACCAGACCAAGTATCAAAGATCAAGGATCAAGGATCAAGGATCAAGGATCAAGGATCAAGGATCAAGGATCAAGGATCAAGGATCAATTTAAAATGAAAAAAAAATGAAACTAAAATGAAATAAATTAATAGGCATGAGTGATGGCTCATCTACGTGACTCATTTAAGATCTCCCGTATGCTAAAGCGAAAATAAGAGAAAATACTAAATACTGAAAAAGCCATACCACTTCGTGGAAGTGTCAATTTTCGCCTACCGACTATTAGGACTGCTACAGAGCAGGTTTACTTGTGCATATGCTATATTCACATGAAATTCCTAAATTATCCCGAGTGTCGGTATGAGATTGCGTCTCTGACTTCCGGTGCACTTTCAAAACACAAAGCCGTTTTCGGCGACTGCCTGAGTGAACAGCAAATTTTCAGCTGCTTTAACTTCATCTCTTCAAATTTTTACTTACGTCGTATCCTTAAAGGAAAAGCAGATGGAATGCATCTGAAGAATCACTTGCTTAGAAGAAGACATTTTAGTCGTTTTTCCGACGAGATTTGACAAGAGACACGATTCGGAAAGTTATAAAATTGTATCGCCCCACTGAGTTGTTGTTGTGAGTCCCCTGGAGTATACATGGAAGCAGCAATTCGAAAATCTCAAGAACACACACTGTACTTTACTTTGTCACTTCCGACAAATTAAAGGACCTTGACGTTTGCCGATTCTCTTTTTCTCGATAGCTTCAACATGGGAACCGCACCAACGGTTAAACATAGTGTGCAAAAGCAGAAGTGCTTAAAAAAAAGCGTAATGTTTTTAAACTAACTTTTCGCGAACAGATGAAATATCCAGCTCAATTTCAAAGAAAAAACTTGGAAATTATTTATTAGATCGACTAATGCTTGGGTGAAAATGCAAAGAAGTGGAAAATAATGGCGATTTTGTTGTCCATTAGCCGGGTCTATAAATGTTTTAGTGCAGAAGAAAGTTTTGTGTGAACGACAAAAAAAAAGTTCTCTTTTCATTTCTCTAGTGAAAGAATAAAATTATAGACGTTTGCGTTGTTTATGCAATAAAAATCCAAGGAAACTACATTGGAATCAAGAAGAGAAAGTTTGTTATCTAACTTGCCATCAAGCGTTCTTGGGGGTAGCGTGAAAGTCGGTGGACGAGGGAAGGGCTAAAAAACAACGCCTGACTGTCAACAGAGAGAGATCTTGACTGGGTCACGTAGATGAGCCATCACTCATGCCCATTAATTTATTTAATTTATTTGATTCATTTTGAACTGATCCTTGATCCTTGATCCTTGATCCTTGATCCTTGATCCTTGATCCTTGATCTAGTTTTTCCAGGAAACCTTTTCAATAGATCTATTGTATCCGGCGTTTCTCCTACTGAGTGGAAATCCACAAAAGTAATTCCTTTATTTAAAAAGGGAGAACGTTCCGATTTAAATAATGACCGCCCAATTTCTATTGTTGTGGCAATTCCTGTTGTGGCTGAAGTCTTTTAGATAATCTTATACAATCAATTTTACGAATATTCAACTTAATATTCAAAATAATCTAATTTCCTGTAATCAGTCAGGGTTTCGTTCCCTTCACTCAACTGCTACCGCCTCACCCGAAGCCACAGATAATTGGGCTTTTAATATGAAAGGTAATGTTAATGCAGTGATTTTTCTCGATCTGGAGAAAGCTTTTGACACCTTGATCACTCTACATTGCTATCTAAATTAAAAGCCTACGGTGCCAGAAGCAACTTGGCTGACTAATTTAAATCTTAATTGAACAATCGTACGCAGAAATGCTTTGTAAATGGCTCTCTCTCAGATAGTCAACCTTTAACTTGCGGTATCCCTCAAGGTACAATACTTAGACTTCTCCTCTTTATACTCTATATATATGATCTACCGAACTGTCTTGTTAACTCACATCCCAGAATATATGCGGATGATACTCGTTTGATCTTTGCCAGTAACGATGTTGCCTATGTGGAGGAAAACATGAACGATGATCTAACTAAAACTACTGAATGGTTATCGGCAAATAAAATCACTCTTAACAAGTCAAAGACTGAGTTTATGTTGATTGGTTCAAGGCAAAGGTTAAATACTTTTAATAGACTCCCGTCTTTTGCTATTGACAGTAATTCTATAAAACAAGTAGAATTTATGAAATCTCTTGGATTATATATCGATGAAAACCTAACTAATGGAACGTACATATCGCACATATTTCTAAAAAAATTGCCTCCTGCATTGACATCTTGAAGAGAAGCAAATTTTTTGTTCCTTTTGAAACGCTCCTATGCATTTCAAATGCCTTAGTTCAACCTTATCTCGATTACTGTAGTGTGGTAAGGGGGGAATTGCAATAAATGTCTTCCCATTAAACTACAAAAACTACAAAATCGCGCTGCGCATATTTTGATCTCTTCTTCATATGATGCCAATGCGGATGATCTCTTTGTTAGACTAGGCTGGCAAAAACTTAATCTCCAACGAGAATTAAAAACAGCCACTATAGTCTATAAATCTCTTAATGGTCTTGCCCTTGATTATCTGAAATCAATGTTTACTGATCAGAGTGCAATATCTGCCTATTCTCTTTGGAATTGTGAAGGCAAACTGGCTTTTCCACTCCCCCGCACCAATTTTCTAAAAAACAGTTTCAGCTATAACGGTGCTGTGATGTGGAACAGCTTACCTACCAATCTGTGGCAAGCACAAACTATTGCTAGTTTTTAATCTGGCTGCAGGGGTTTCCTTTTCGATAATAAAGAGGTTAATTAATCACACGGCATTTATGGAAAGCAGGCACTTCATTGTTGTTTTTATTTTGCTGTTATTAGATTTAATTAGTAGTAGATTAGTATCTTAATAATGTAATTTTAGTAATTACTTTAAGTACTGATGTTTTATCCGTGTATAAATAAAGTTAAATAAATAAACAGATAATAATAAATAAATACACACCTCTCGCTTGACTTCGTCCATGACGGCACCACACAAGATCAGTGTTTGCCTATCTTCATTACCGTTTGCTTCACATTTTATTTTTCTTCACTCCAAATTAGTCTCACACTCTTTTGAATCACTTTTTTTCAAGAATAGGTCTACGTTTATTTTTTTTTTCCATTTGGTCTTTTACCTCTAGCTGGCGGGATCTTAAGAGACTTCAAAAATACTACTGGCTAGAGGTACAGCTTGCATATTCAGTCTACTTTACCCACTATTTACCGTGGTTTGCTCCAAATTTTACTTTTCTACATTCCAAATTAGTCTAACACTCCTTGGAATTGCTTTTTTCAAGAACGTATTGACCTTTTTTTACTTAGTATAGTACCTCTAACTGTTAGGAATTTTCAAATCAGTTAAAGAAAGCAATTCTGCCATGCAATCATCATTTATGAAACATTGTTACTCCTTGGAAAGCAGAAATGTGAATCTTCTGTGCCCTTGATTTCATTCTATTTATTTATACAAACACACCCTGAATAAATATTTTCCCAGCTGTGGTCCTATTTTCTTTTTAATTTTTCAATTTTTTACTTTTTTGCCTCAAGGCAGGCAAAGGTCACAGAAAACATATCTTCAAACGTTACAATGTTTTCCCTATTTTCAAAATGGTAGACAATCGGGACAGTAAATCTTTCATCGTAAAATAGGAAAACTGACTGCTGTACAGGATAGAGGCCCAGCGTAAAGCAAGCATCGGCTCCCGTTTCTTTATACAATTACATAAATATTGCAACGGCAGCAACAAGAAAAAATTACAATGTTGACAACAAACTCTGAATTACAGTTCTATGATCACTGGGGTAGGTTACAATTGTGTGCCAGCTACCGGTCAGGAAAAACCCCCTTTTTATCTGAGGAGGAAACCTGAACCCTCCCGAATGCAGAGTCAGACACTGACCATGAACCTCCAGGGAGGGAAGTTGAACTAAAGTATGTAAATACAAACTGTCGATAAATTATGCACCACCTACAATCACATTGAAGTATATGCAAAGAAAATTGGTGTAAATTAAAAGAAATGTATTGTAGGATAAAAATAAATGTCAGCAGCGTGATAAGCTTAGAGGGATTTGCCTCAGTAAAATCCCACCATTTAATCCCCACGTGTCCATGACCTCTCAAAAAGTTCTAACCGTGAAAACAATAATGTGCTGCTATTCTTGATGGACACGCAAAAAACACCGTGTTTTTGTCACCTTAGCATTTTTTCTTCGTTGCTTATCAGCTGCATGCCTGTCAGTGCCCTGATGGTAATCATACACACGCTTTTCGGTGATAATAAAAGGAACTCCATCACATTTGATCCTTGGTTTGGACATTGCAGTCTGGGAATCTTAAAAAAAAAATCTCTGTGACAAATCAAAAGGGCATTGGAGAAACATTATTTCATTCAGTCATTTATTTATTAATTTTTTCCGGTAGTCCGTCAGTCAGTTAATAAGTTTGTGCGGGAGGCATGTGCTCTCGGTATTGACTTTCAGATCAGATTTGAAACAGAATATCGAAAACCACATATAAACCCTCCTCTTTTCAGGCTAGCTATCGCATTTAAGCCATTGAAGTTCAATAGTGCTTTTATGTTTTATTCTATTCCATTTTTCCCAATTTTTGCCAAAAAAAAAGCAACAACAACAACAACAACAACAAAGTAAGTGAATTACAAACCTGTCTCTAAAAATCAAATGGAGAGTAGATTTCATTTGCAGTTTTTATGAAATGCTTCAATTGGAAATTTTTGGATCCCCCCTCCCCTCTTGGTCTCCGCATAACCCCTACACCCCTGCATCCCTCCACTTAACATTCCCTCTCGTAAACAGAGTTCACATAAGGCGCCCCTCTGACTTTAGGCTTACCTTTACCAACACCGTAACTGCGGCATAACAGAGGTAGTAGTCGTTTCCATTTCGTGGAAAGTCCTAGAGATGACATGGATCGAAGATACACGAAGCTGATACCAAGATAGAGGTCATCTTGAGGAAAATTACTCCCCAAAAAATTGATTCGATTTAATTTTCCCGCATTTCTTGCTATATACTAACTGAGTTTGCGCGTCTGAATTGCGTAATTATTTCGCTTGTGATCCGCTTGACTGAAAAGAATCCACTCTCTATTTTTCATTTGCGTGACTTTAATTTACCTTCATACACGCGCGTGATCGATATCAGTGCCATCGAGTCACGCTCATTCGACACGTTCGCAAGTTTCACGCGTAGTTTACTCTGAATGGAACGTTTCTCCGAAAGGAAAGTTTCTACAACTCATGCAAATGTCCCAAGTGTATGGGTTAGATCGAGTTTTCTTCCATAAATTGCACCATCCGCCATGTTGTTTAGGCAATTTTGTCGACTACGGCCGACAAGTTCACGAGGGTGATCGTGACACTCGGTCCCAGTCTCAAAACGAAGAGGGCTTTCTATTCTATCCCTTCAAGGGACTTCCGTAAGATTTAGGCACAACCTTCCTCATTGAAGCATCATCGAAGGTCTGATAAGACGGTGTCTTTCCGTGATTGTAAAATTTACTTACTCTTTCTTCTGCTGGTAAAGTTTCACGGGTCAGGTAAGTGTGAAAGGATTTTGCAATGTTTTTTACCATGCGCCATTTTAGGCTTAGAAGAATTGTGATTGGTTCGCCTTCGCTATGAATGTTCCATCTTCAAGCCACATGGGTGGAGTTTGGGAGCGGCAGATCCGTACAGTCAGAAGTGTCCTGTCCCCACTTCTTTAGAATAATGGCCTACAGCTGGACGACGAGTCGCTTAGAACGTTCATGTGCGAGGTGGAGGCCATCATTAATAGCCGTCCGTTGACAGTTGATCTCTTAAATGACCCAGGTTCGCTGAGCCCCTTGACACCCAACCACTTACTCACAATGAAGACGAAAGTTGTTCTCTCGCCACCTGGAGTTTTTCCGGCAGCCGACAAGTTCTGCAGAAAGCGTTGGAGGCGTGTCCAACATTTGGCCAACGAGTTCTGGTCACGATGGCGGAAAGAATACCTGCTTAGCTTACAACAACGTCAGAAGTGGATGATGTCCTGGAAAGATGTGGGTGTGGACGACATCGTTATCATTAAAGATGATAACGCTCCCCGCAGTCGTTGGCAGCTGGCGCGTGTTTGTGCAGTCAACCGAAGTTCTGATGGACGCGTTCGCACGGTGAAGTTAGCTCTAGCAGACGCCTGTCTTGATAAGAAAGGAAGGAGAGTCAAGGAAGTGAAGTTCCTGGAGCGTCCAGTTCAGAAGCTTGTCCTGTTGATGTCTAAAGATGACTATGAGAGCGAATCCCGGGGTGAATCCCAGCCGAGGAGCCATTGACTTTGCTGATCATTTGACAGTTTTAAGCATGAACATTGAGACTTTTTATAATGTTTATTTATCCTTAACCAATTAGCCTATTTTTAGTAAAACACGTTGGTGTAGAAATATCGTGGCTTAATTCCGCCAAATGGTTTCGAATTCTATTTAAACTTCGTCTCGATCCTTTGGTACTTTGTTTCTTGGCAAAGGAACGATTAGTGTTTTTAGCGAACCGGTCCTCGGACGTATTAGGACACCATCAGAGTTGGACTTTGAGACGACGCCTCAAATACCAAAGCCACCCAGGAGTGTGGCGGGCGTAGAACTTTCACGATTCGAATTCTCCAAAACAACTGGACGAAGAAGAGTAATGACCGAAAAGGGTTTGGCTTATCAGCTGGAAACAAAACTTTTTAATCGGAACTCCGCCTTCAAAAAATTAAAACAACAGATGGATAAGATTAATGTGCTGCGCGATTTACCCGAGACAACAATAGAACAATTAGAAGAAGAGAGATTCAAATTGGACAACTTGAAAGACAAATTCAATACCGCATTCAAGGAGCACGATGATCTAATTCAGTCAGAAAAAGAAAAGGAAGATTCATATCGACGGTTCGATATTCGCGATCGGGAATTTATTGAGTGCAGAGTTCGACTTTGTGAACGTATGCAATCACTTGAAAGATACCTCAGTCGGGCACAGTCAGTGAGATCTGTCGAATCTGGTCACAGCATGAAATCAAAGGCGTCTGGAAAGTCTAAATTTAGTACGTCCTCTACAAAACATCTTTCCTTTGCGCTACTCGACGCCGCATCCAAGGCTGCCAAGTTACAGGCCGAAATGGAATTTCTCGACAAAGAAAGAGAATTAAGGCGGCTGCATCTTGAGAAAGAGATAGCTATCGCAAGCGCCGAAAAAGTAGCGATAAAGTGAATCCTAGATGAAGAAAGACTAGCGGGCTATAAAGAGGAGTCAAGTGTCAAAGACGTTAATCCCGCGGTTAAACAGGAGTTAAAACCAGACGTTAGTGACGAGAACATTAAACAAGAAAGAAGCTTTAAGGCTAACCCGTACGCTCCTCCGTTCGTTCCTGGAAGTTATCTAACGCCACCCTTTGAGCCTCGGAAAGCAGATCCTGCGTTCACGCCCCAATTTCAAGAGAATGGCGTTAATACCACTCTTCAAGAAATCGTCAGCCTACAAGCGAAGCAGGCCGAATTGAGCTCATTAATTATCAATCAGCAGAAGATTAGCAGCCTCCCGGTTAAAGAGCCGCCGGTCTTCTCCGGAGATTACTTTGAATATCCAGCCTTCGTGACCGCCTTCGATTCCATCATTTGCAGTAATGTACCATCGAACAAAGACCGGCTGTATTTCCTTGACAAGTACACCAGAGGCAAGGCTAACAACGTAGTGAAAGGTTTCCTGGCTATGAGCTCTGACAGTGCCTACGATAAAGCTCGGAAGATGTTAGACCAGCGTTTCGGGAATCCCGTCCACGTAGCTGAGGCTTACAAGTCTAGTCTAAGAAACTGGCCAAAGATAAATGATGGTGATAGCAGTGGCCTCCGGGACTTCTCTGATTTTCTCATACGATGCGAAGAAGCAATGAAGACGATGCAGTCAATGGGAGACCTCGACTCAACAGAAACTCTCCGCCTTGTCAGCAGCAAACTTCCTTCTTACTCTGCTGTGAAATGGTGCCGGCATGCTCATGAAAGGCAAACCAAGTCTAAGAAAATAATCACATTTAGCGCCTTTATGAACTTTGTCAGAGAAGAAGCAGAACTTGCAAATGACCCCATCTTCTCACCTGATGCCCTGAAAGCGGAACGCAAGAAGACTGGTACCCAGCCGAAGTGGGGATGGAAGAACAAGTCAAAGAAGAAGGACGATAGTAATTTGAGCGCCAATTCACTCGCGACATCAGGTACTCCACACCCCAGCGATCTTGCTACGTCAACAAAACCATTTGCAGATCAAACAGATCAGGCCTGCCCCCTTTGCAACGGTCAGCACGCCCTCGTCAAGTGCAGCAAATTTCTCAAGAGTTCGGTAGATGAACGCAGTGAATTTATTCGCAGTAAAGCTCTTTGTTTCGGCTGTTTCAAGTCAGGTCACATGTCTTCGGGATGTCGTAATAGATCCATTTGCAAAGAATGTGGAAGACGTCACCACACCTTATTGCATGGCGTAAAACCAAAATCCACCGAGAGTCGTCCACAGCCTGACCGCAAGTCACAAGAAACTCAGCGCCCATCTAACAAGAATGAACCACTCAGCGAGAAACCTCCAGTTTCAGGATCCGCGAGCTCAAACCTGATCAGTGTAACGCACAGCTCAGCTACAGAGTCTGCCAGCGTAATCACTAATTGTCGAATCATCCAAGTTCTTCTGTTCCACAAGGATAACCCAGCCAAAGCAATCAAGGTCTACGCCCTCCTAGACGATGCAAGTGACACAACCTTCGTGACCACCCAAGTACAGCGTGAACTCGGTATCAAGGGTGTTGAAACTAGTTTAGATTTAAGCACGATGCTTGGTCGACAGAGGATAGCAGTTGAAAGAATTGATGGCTTGATTGTTCAGCGACTTGACAAACGCACCGAAGTTGACCTACCCAAGACGTATTCAAGGCAGACCATTCCTTCCCGTCGAGACCAAATTCCAAGACCAGAAACCGTGAACAACTGGCCGCACCTTAAAAGGATCCAAGGCAAAATTCCTCCGTACGATGAAGACGTAGATATTGGCCTGCTAATTGGTTGCAACTGCCCCAAAGCGATCACACCAACAGAAGTCATTCGCGGTAAAGGAGAAGAACCTTACGCTGTCCGAACCTTGCTAGGTTGGAGTATCGTGGGACCAGTTGCCACATCAGACACCCCTAGAGACGGCCACGCCCTAGATTCCACCTGTCATCGTACCTTGACAAGAGAGGTTATTTCTGGAGTAAGTGACAGCGCTAACCAGTTGAGTTTCATTCTCCACGGAAAAACGAAGGAGGTCATAAACCCATCAGCAATTAATCAGATGTTCGAGCTCGACTTCTTGGAACACAAAAACAAATCGAAGCATGGTCTATCCAAAGAAGACAGAAAGTTTATTCAGATAGCAGAAAGGGGAATTCAACATCGCGATGATGGCCATTATGAGCTCCCACTACCCTTGAAGAACGAAACCATTGAGCTTCCAAACAACAAGACAGTAGCGCTTCGCAGACTTAATCAGCTAAAAAGAAGGTTCGTGGGTAGAAACGGCCAGAAATACTACACGGACTACTCGGAATTTATGAAGAAATTGATAAAGAATGGATACGCTGAGAGGGTACCAGAGATGTCTAAATCGGAACATGCATCCCATGGTCAAGTTCAAGAGAAGGCGAACGTTTGGTACATTCCACACCATGGAGTCTATCACCCTAAGAAGCCCAATAAGATTCGTGTAGTTTTCGATTGTGCTGCCGAGTACGAAAGTGAATCGCTAAACAAGCACCTGCTTCAAGGCCCCGACTTGACAAACAATTTGACTGGAGTGCTTTGCAGGTTTCGACAAGAGCCAATCGCTTTCATGTGTGACATAGAAGCCATGTTTCACCAAGTAAAAGTGAGTGAAGAATTCAGAGACTTGTTGCGCTTTTTCTGGTGGGAAGATGGCGACCTCACCAAAGAACCGAAAGAGTATAGAATGACCGTACACTTGTTTGGAGCCACCTCGTCCCCAGGCTGCGCAAATTTCGCTTTGAAGTCTACGGCCAATGATTTTGAAGAAGAATTTGGAGCTAGCGCCGCAGATTTCGTTCGTAAGGACTTCTACGTTGACGACGGTTTGAAGTCCGTTCCCTTGGTAGAAGACGCAGTGAAGCTGATCGTAAGTGTAAAGCAGATGTGCAGCAAAGGAGGCTTCCGGCTTCACAAGTTTGTGTCCAACAGTAAAGAAGTCATCAAAAGAATCCCAGAGCAAGACAGAGCAGATGGTGTGAAAGAGTTAGACTAAGACCTTGATTCACTTCCCTTAGAGCGCGCACTCGGCGTCCATTGGTGTGTTGAGTCTCACTGCTTCCAGTTCGCTATCGTACTACAAGATAAGCCATGCACTAGACGGGGTATACTCTCCACTGTGAGCTCGATTTTCGATCCGCTCGGACTCGTTGCTCCGCTCTTGTTGGATGGAAAGTCAATTCTTCAAGATTTGTGTCGCCATGAAGTAGGCTGGGATGATCCGATACCAGAAGACATCAAAGTTAAGTGGGAAAAGTGGAGATCAGATTTGTTAGAAGTTCGACGCATTTCAATTCCCAGATGCTATAAGCCCGATGACTTTGGTCGTGTTGTGAGCGCACAACTTCATCACTTCTCGGACGCGAGCGTCAAAGGTTATGGTCAGTGTAGTTACCTGCGCCTTGTAGACGAAAACCAGAGAGTTCATTGCTCCTTTGTTATGGGAAAGTCAAGAGTGGCACCGTTGAAGCCTGTAACTATACCACGCCTGGAACTTACCGCCGCCGTGTGCTCAGTGAGAATCAGACAGCAGTTGCGACTTGAGCTAGAGTACACCATTAACAAAGAATACTTCTGGACAGACAGTAGAGTGGTACTTGGATATATAGCCAACGAGAGTAGGCGTTTTCACGTGTTCGTCGCCAACAGAGTTCAAGAAATTCAAGAACACACTTCAATTGATCAGTGGAAGTACGTCGAATCAAAACAAAACCCAGCAGATGAAGCGTCTCGAGGCCTGAAGACACAAGAGCTGTTACATTCCCGCTGGATTACTGGGCCAGCGTTTCTTTGGGAGAACGAAAACAAGTGGCTACCCAAAGAAGACCACAAACTCCAAGAAAACGACCCAGAAGTTAAGAAGTCTGTCACCATGGTAACCACGACAATAGTGCAAGCACATTCAGAAAAGTTGAGCCTTGCTGAAAGAATAGAATATTTCTCTGACTGGTATCGAGCCAAGCGAGCAGTTGCCCTATGTCAACGCTACGTCAGAGTTCTGAGAGATCGAGCGCTCAAGAAGAAGTGCATCCATGGAGAAGTGCAAGTGCTGAACGTCAGTGATTTGAAGAACGCCGAGAGTGCAATTATTTGTGATGCACAGATTAAAGCCTTTAAAGAGGTAATAGAAGTTTTACAGAAGATGAAGCAGGAAAACACCGACCCTGACAGTAGAGTTTTCGCCCGACAGAGAAAGACCAACATGAAAACAAGCAGCTCGCTCTACAAGCTCGACCCGTTCTTGGATGGAAACGGAATTTTGCGAGTCGGTGGACGTCTCAGACGTGCAAGCTTGACAGAAGACGTGAAGTTTCCCATCATCCTGCCTCGAAACAGCCACGTCACCAAGCTGATTGTCAAGCATTTTCATGAACGTACACAACATCAAGGCAAAGGGATGACTTTAAATGAAGTACGATCAAATGGCTTCTGGGTGGTCAGCGGTTCATCGGTAGTCGCCAACATGATTTCATCCTGCGTCAAGTGCCAGAAACTGCGCGGAGCAGTGCAAGAACAAAGGATGTCAGATTTACCCGAAGATCGCCTCGAGTCCACCACACCCTTCACATACTGCGCCGTTGATTATTTTGGGCCCTTTGTCATCAAAGAGAGAAGGAAGGAACTAAAACGTTATGGCGTGCTCTTCACCTGCATGGCTTCAAGAACAATACACATCGAGATTGCAAACTCCCTCGAGACTGACTCATTTATAAATGCCCTGAGAAGATTCGTAAGTCGTCGAGGACCTATCCGCCAGTTAAGGAGCGATCAGGGGACGAACTTCGTTGGAACTCGCACAGAACTCACCCAAGCATTAGCTGAGATGAACCAAGACAAAATCAAGAAAAAGCTGCTCGAAGAACAGTGTGACTGGTTCACCTTCAAAATGAACGTCCCAGCGGCGAGCCACATGGGAGGCGTTTGGGAGCGACAAATCAGAACAGTTCGTAACGTCCTCGCATCACTATTACAAGACAATGGACAACAGCTAGACGACGAGTCTCTTAGAACCTTGATGTGCGAAGCAGAAGCTATTGTCAACAGCCGCCCCTTGACAGTGACCCAGCTTACTGATCCAGATTCAGCCAGTCCACTCACTCCCAACCACCTCTTGACAATGAAGTCAAAGGTCGTTCTTGCTCCACCAGGTGCCTTCCAGCCAGCCGACATGTATTGTAGAAAGCGTTGGAGGCGAGTTCAGCATTTGGCGAACGAGTTCTGGACTCGACGGAGAAAAGAATTCCTCCTCAGTTTACAGCAGCGCCAAAAGTGGTCACGCCCTCGGAGAAACTTGATTGTTGGTGATGTAGTCATAGTGAAAGATGAAAGTCTTCCTCGGAGTGCCTGGCAGCTAGCAAGAGTATCAGTGGTCTACCCTAGTTCCGATGGCCAAGTACGCAAGGTTCAAGTAGCTCTTGCGGATAGCTGCTTGGACAGCAAAGGCAAGAGGATCAGAACTGTGCGGTACCTGGAGAGACCAGTACAGAAGTTGGTATTGCCGTTGCCAGCGTCAAAGAAAGATTGAGATCCGGGGTAATTCCCAGCCGAGGAGCCTTCTAAGAAATGAACTGATCCATGAAAAAGGAACTTATAGAACAGTAATTGATTGATTAATAGAATGATAAATAGATTAACTAATAAATTGACAGATGTATTGATTAGTGAAATATGAATATTTCAGGGGAGCCATGTTAAGGATATCGAACAAAGAACAGCCTTTTTTTTTGTTTAGATCAATTGTCAATTACTTTAATTTGCGTGCCTAGTTACGATCTTAGTTACAATGTTTATCTTTTTCCCTATTGGTTTGTAATCGGATATTTTAGCGTCACCACGCGCATATAAAAGCTAACTTAGCGTCCCTATAAGCCAGAGTTTCGTAAGATTTCACCTTGAACGGCAATAACTTCGTCTTTCGTTCCAAACCTTTGGCACAAGCGGCACCGATATGTAAGTGATTTTGTTAGTTTTAATTCTATATGTTTAAGTTTAGTTTTTCACCTTAGGCGATAGCGCACATATGTACTGTGTTGTACAACAGTACAACTAATTACCTTGAAATCGAAGGAATATTTTGAAATAACTAGACGCTCGCAAAGTAACGCCCACATTTTAGTCTTTGGGCTGTTAATCAGCCGCAAATGGTCATTGTGTAGCCGATCTTTGAATCTCGATTAGTTTTAATTTAGCCTTTTATGATTTGTTTATGTTAATTCACGTTGATTGTTGTTATTTTAATCGAGTTATCGACATAGGCACGTAAAGCGTTTCATTCATGCATTCGTTATAATATTATTGCAATTTCAGTTTACGATCGTGATCTTGACCGTGATCTAAATAAACACCGTTGATAGTCATCTTGGTTTTCGTGGTTTCATTACGACCGGTAAAATAGTCCCACATCAGCGACACTTAGAAAACACGCATAGCGACACCCCTCGAAGTTTCCTCTTTCGTCGCAAGCGTCATATGTAGAATCATGACTTCAGGGTTAAAACAAGAAATCAGCTGTTGGTGTAAACAAGTTAAATTAATTTATGAAGATAATGTCAGAGAAGGCTGGATTTTATGAAAATTTGTGAAAATCACTCTGATTTCACCTCATGCAAACTGATCACAATCTTTGTCAAAATCTTTGCTTTGATCAATTCACACTGAGTCTGAGGCAAATAGTTGCGTTGGTATTATGGCTAAGGTGCTTTTGAATTCTGTTGTAAATTTGTTTTAAAAGTTGAAGATTGTAAATTTAGTTACAATAGTTTGGATTACTTGTATCGAGATAAGGAGGCATTTTTTAATTTATATTTATATTTGAAATATTATGTAGTAAAAATATTGCCTCCATTTAAAATATACTCTCCCTAGACTCCACATTCACAAAGTTTTGTTATTTTCTTTCTTTTCTCTCTTGTTCCTTCACAAATTTAGACCATTAAATTTAAGTTACTCAATTCAAATTGAAATATTGATCTCTAGGTGCTGTGAACATCTTACTGCAACTTACGCAGCTTAAACTCAATATTCGCCATTTTCAGAGGTTATCTTGGTAACCACAATTACAAAGGGGGAGGTCAGTTCTATTTCAATCTACAGATAGTTGTTCAATTCAATGTCATTTACCGTGTGGTTATTAAAATTTGTGAAAATCACTCTGATTTCACCTCATGCAAACTGATCACAATCTTTGTCAAAATCTTTGCTTTGATCAATTCCTGACATTCACAATCTGAGGAACTAAAGTGGAATCTCCTCCAAAATGGTACAAAAGACTTAAATTTCTAGATTCTGACTCTGATAAGAAAGCATTATGGTCCACCTTTGCCATTTCATCTGTGCTCATGTGTCAATGAGCAAAAATTTATGCTTCAAATTGGCACTATAATTCCCATGGTATCAACAAATGCTTTTCAATCATCTAATTTATTCCTTGTTTTTGTCATTACTTTGTTCCAGCAGCAGTAATGTAAATGTTCCTCCATTTTCTGCATATAAAACACTCACAACCTGCAGTTCCTTACATTACTTAAAGTTTGCATGTACGATTTTTATGGACAAAAATTTGCCTGTTCCCTGCCCTTTGTTTTATTCCTCACATCTTGTGACTATAAACCACACCCACTCATTAAATATGAATCATCTATATTTCCTACATTTCCCAAACATATTTAACCATTTTCGGAACTCTATTTTTTATTTTTTGTGAACACTACTTTGTTTTTTGAAGTTATTTTCTTTTAGTCTACCACAGCAAAGCAGGAAGTCATTTTGTTCTGCATCTGTACTGTAAAAGATCACATGTGATGTCAGAATATGGTAAGTAAAAAAAGGGGCATTTATAAGATGCAGCTTAGCTTGTTCCAGGCATTCACTTATTAAAATGGAGCAAACTAGATGCAACAGTAGCAGAGGAGTGAAAAAGCAAGGGAAATGACAGCAATGTTCACTATTGTTTTGCTTTCTAAATGCCTAGAACAAGTTAGGCACAGATGAGTGTGTCTCTGATGTTCTTAGCATGTTCTGACATCCTCTGTGATTTATAACTGTACAGAGCCACGGCAACATGGAATCTATTTGTTTTATTAATGAAGAAGCAAAATTTATCAATGGTGACATCACTAATGCATTTGTCTAATGCATAGATCATAAGTACATGAAAGAACCAATCAAAATGCATGTAGAATTCAGCTTATAATGTAAAACCTTATTGATCATAGAATTAGGTCAAAGATATTCAAAGCCAAAGGAGGAGCAGCTGTGTGATTTCAAAACAGTTTTGAACATTGTTGACATCCTTTCTATGGCCAAGGTTCTAGAAAATAGAAAATTATGGTTGATTCCTTTTTTATAATAACATTGGAATTTTTATGTCAGCATAATATGCTGAAGTTTCCAGAAAATCATGCACACCTGACATGATTGATCATTGCATTGTTGTTTTAACTTGTTTTTATGTGATGACTTCAATGATTAAATACCATTAGTATAATTGCACAGGTGATTATAGAGATGCGCTTGCTCTTATTGGTTAAGGCCGGGATTACATCATGTCTTGCTATAATCACCATGTGCAGGTGATTATAGCAATAGCACTAAATTTCAAAATGGCTGCCTTGCATTTTGTCAAATATTTGTGAGGAATTGACAAAAGCAATAGCAGAAAATTAAACTATGAAGAGCATGAAAGATTAGCAGAACACTTTATTAAACAAAGAGATGAAGCTTTTGCTGATTGATTGCAAAAAGCCTCTTAAAACTGCCAGCTCATCTTGATACAGGTAATCAACTCAATTGTTACAAAATCTGGGCAATGCTTTCTTTATTTACAGAATTTGTAAAAGAATTTGAAAGCACCTGAGCAATTACTGTCTACTGAAACAATTATTTGTTGAAGGTGAAGAGAAGATTGAAAAATAATATTCACTTCAACTTTAGCATATATTTCTTAATTCTTATTCATTATTATGTTATTTACCTTGTTAGGGCAATGGTCCTCTGTGTGGACTCTATTTAAGCCCTTCTTCCTAAATATTATCCTTACACTTGTAACTAAAGGGCTGAGAATATTATGTTTATGGTTGTCTAATTAGGGGGTGTGGATGTGCATTTCACCCAGGAGCCTACTAATCCAAGCTACTTTAACAATGGTAGTGATGCCAAGCTGGTGTGGGACTACACTGATCCACATAATAAAATTCAGTACATTATCTATAGTGTTCTGGTAAAAAATGCATTTGTCAGATTGCTGGTGAATGGCAGTTTTGGTGTCCAAGAACATCCTGACATTCCTCAATCTTACCAAGGAAGAGTTAAAATTGAAGGAAGAGCTACCCTGGTCATCAAGAACATCAACCCTGGAGACAATACCAAATTTAACTGTGAACTCATTGGAAGCTTTTCGAACTCAGTAGAAAGTACAGTGCAGCTTATTATGGCAGGTACGTATTAAAGACATAGCTGCGTTAACAATCAAACATAAATTAAATGCATTCAACTCATGTCTCTCATATTTCTGAAATCTGGAGAAAGTAAACAATAGCATAAATTTGCACAAACCTCTATATGCAGGGCTGAAAGTAGCTAGCTAACCTGACTTTTGGGAACAATAGTGCTACTTTTACTTGGCATGTGATGCTCCACAAAAGGAGAAAATAAATTCTACCGTTCACTTTGAAGTAATTCTCATCAGAGAGAATTCAAAGAGTTATTGCTTTATTCTTCTGGCACCAACTACAGGGTTGTTCTGTTATGCATAGATAACTATTATTAATTTGAATATTGAGATTTTCTCTTAGCAAAGCTGTCAATTAAAAATGGTCAGTCAAAACTAGAAACAGTCCAACTAGTTCTATGATTTTGCTAGATCAGTGAAGACAAATATTGCATGACCAATCACAATCAGCATGTGAAAAATTTGGTGTGAAAAAACTGGCATTACTTTTCAAGCCCTTTAAAGGTACTTGCTAGAGGGAATGAAAGTCGGCGTTACGCCTTTGGCTGCTTTCTGAGGAAATGTGATCTTCAAGGTTTACAGATGTAAATTTAGTCTACAGAACGGTAACTTCCTCAAGTAAGTTCTGAGACTAAGGAGCCAGTCAAGACTTCGATTTGATTTGCGCGATGGAACAAAATTTTCTTAAAGTTATGGAAGCAATAAACCAACAAAGTCTATGATCCAAGCTATTTATGCTCTTTTAAAGACGTTCAGCATGCAAAAAGAAAATAATTCAATGATGATCAACATGGCCAGGTAGGAATGCTGTTCTTAGCAGATGCCGTTATTCATAGAGGTCCATTCAACAGCAGCTCTAATTTTATTGCTGACTTTGGTTGCTCCACTGAGAAACTGGCTGTGTTCCGCAAAGAGCTCCAAGAGACTAAAAGTATTCAATTTCAATTTAGAGTACGAAACATTTTTGAGCTTAATTGCAACCTAAACTTTTGAAAAACTTTTCATGTATGAAACGGAAACGTAGTGTTCTTTGAACAGACTTTTTAATCTTCTCTCTGAGTGTTTTAACTTTCATTTTCCAACACATTATCTTAGATGTCCTAACAACCTTAAGTACATGAAAACAAGTGTGATATTAAGACTCAGTATGTAACTTGTTGGTCATTTAACTGTGATTCAAAGTTGAAAACATTTGTGATATTTCAATACTCATGTACAATTTACTTCATTGTTTTCTTGAACGATTTTATTCACTTGTTGTGAAGAATCCAAACTCACTGTTTACTATACTATATAACAAAGTTCACATGGCAACCAGGTGGACAATCAGACATTAAGTTTGATGCTACTCGGGTTTAAAGATTTAATGAGTGTAACCGAAGAAGTTACAATTCATAGACCCAACGTTTCGACACTCCTGCCTTGTGCCTTCATCAGGGGTGATCTAAATGCTGCAACAAGAGGTCCTTTGATACGATCACTAACTAGCTGCCTGTTTTTTCTGACGAGGAGTAAATGGGCCTCAGGAAGTAAGCCGCCATTATCACGATTTAAAGGAGCGTGGGTGGAGTTAATATGCGAGGCTTCCAAACAAAGGCGCTGGTGGTAACGCCGGCTAGGGGTGATAATTTAAAACTTATCCCACCCAATTGTATGGTTCGTTAGGCAAGAGTGCTCCGACATTGTAATCAGTCAAAAGTTCCTGCGAATTTGCGGATTTCATGAGAGATAAAACTCTTAACGCCTGGGAAGAATTAGTATCTTTCGACGTTGTTTCGCTCTTCACTAAAATCCCAGTTAATCTTGCCGTTAAGGTTGCGGAGGAGAGACTAAGAGAAGATGCTTCCCCAGGACAAAGAACTTTTTGTCAGTGAAGGATATTATTCATCTGCTGTCTTTTTGCCTCAAAACCACGCAATTTGCATACAACGGCACCCACTATCAACAGGTTTTTGGAACAGTTATGGGTTCGCCCGTCTCTGCTGTCATTGCCAACATGGTAATAGAAGACGTGGAACAAAAGACCTTAGCTAATTCACCGGTTAAACCCTTTTTCTGGAAACGATATGTCCGCGATGTTATTTCTACGGTATCCGGAAATGAGGCGGAGCGCTTCCTATCACATTTGAATTCGGTAGAGCCGTCTATCCAATTCACCTTTGAGCGTGAAAAGGATAGACATCTGCCCTTTCTTGATTTAACTGTGTCCAGAGGGGAACAGGGGAATTTAGAGACAAGTGTCTATTGTAAACCTACCCACACCAACAAATACCTCGCTTTCGATTCTCACCAGCCTATTTTCCATAAAAAAGTCTGCAGCCAAAACTTTACTCAGGAGGGCTGACTGTCTACCATCTTCACTCGATTCGAAGGCTGAGGAGAGAAAATATATTTCTAATGTCCTAAAGGCGAATGGCAATAGAAAAACTTTTCTCCGTAACTGCCAAGAACCAGTTACAACTAGTAGCACTCCTGATGAAAGAGAACCAGCGACTGGTTTTGTTATTATTCCTTACATTCAGGGTGTTATGGAACCCATCAAGAGAATTTTGAATAGCCACAACGTTAAAGTTGCTCAAAAACCTTTTCAATGAACCGACGCCATTTATTCTATTCCTTGCAATGACTGTGACAACAAATACATCGGACAGACCAAATTCAGTTTGGTACACGTTTGTAAGAGCATCAAAAAGCGGTTTTCTTTTGCAAAGAATAAAAATTTATTGTGATAATGGCGGCTTACTTCCTGACGCCCATTTACACCTCATCAGAAAAAAAAAACCAGCGAATTAGCGATCGTATTTAAGGACATCTTGTTGCAGCATTTAGGTCACCCCTGATGAAGGCACTGGACAGGAGTGTCAAAACGTCCCTTGCGAAATGGCTTTTGGAATTCCTAGGAATAAAGGTGTGAATTTTCACGGTAAATTCGGACTGGGAATTCCTAGGAATTCCTAGGAATTCCCAACCATAACAACTCTGGTTCTAAAAACCTAGAAATTCCTAGAAATTCCCAGAAATTCCCAGAAATTCCCAGAAATTCCCAGAAATTCCAAGTTTATAGCCAACAGGACTTGGAATTCCTAGGAATTCCAACTCAGAGAACCAATGACTTTCCCTGAAAAGCTGTAAATCTAAAAAATTCCTAGGAATTTCTGGGAATTTCTGGGAATTTTTGGGAATTTTTAGGAATGTTTAAGAATTACTGGGAATTTTAAGCAAAAATTTGAGGCTAATGATATAAAATAAATACTTTAAATTAAAAAAAACCCAGCTAAAATTCAAGTATTCAATGAAATTTATTTAGAAGCTTAATTAAGGCTTACATGTAAAATATTTTTGATTAATTAACATCAATGTGTGGTAATATTAGGATGGAATTTGATTTATTTTTCTTTTCTTGAAAACTTCATACGGATTAATCCTCAATTACAGCTATTCATATAAGATAGTTCTAATCAATCATTAAATTTGGTTTGACACAAATTGTGAATAAAATCTGTTGAATCTTTTCCATAAAATACAATATCTTAAGTTATATTTGAAAACCAAGCACTCTTGGGAGTGAAGGGGCTAATTACAGACAAATAAAATTGATTTTTTGATTAAAATCTTGTTGTAACTGTAACAATAAATTAGAATGAAGTTATCCTAAACTGCAAACTTAGCTGCTGTTTGTACTGTTTGTATTTTTTTTCCTGGGCTCACAATGAGTTGGCCTTGAATGAGGTTGTCAACAAGAACCTTGACCATTTTGTATCTGGATTCCTTGACATCTGAATTTGAAAAAAAATAATATATTAAAATATGTATATTTAAAGCTCAGACCAGGCTTTTAAGATGGCTATGAGGAAAAGGGCATTCATTGGATTCTCAAATTTAGAAATCTCTGTTATATTGAGTGACTTTTATATTGGAGTTAGTACATCTCTCTCATGGATTTTACTAAAAAAGGGCTGAATACATTATTTTGTTTTTACCAAGGAGGGCTTCTTTATGTACTAAGGTTTGTTTAATAACAGTTCCTATTATGAATCTTGAATGTTCCCAAACGTGACTAGAGGAATCTTGAAACCTTACTGATAGGTTTATTTCATTGTAAAGCATAAGCTTAAGAAACTGCGGCATGCAAGTGACCGATTCGATTCTCAGAATTATTCTAGTTTCAGTTGCGGAGCGTTATGTAAGCTTAATTCAACCCGCTACATCTATTCTTTTATAAGATTTTGATCACGTAACGAATATCACAATTTTTACTCACCACAAACTTTCAAAATCGTAGCTTTACAGATGGCCACTCGACCCTTGTTTGTACCAGTCAATATGTCAACTGTTGTCCCTTCTTTTAACTCCACGGCGCCAACGACTTTCTTTTCTTTTACAACACTCACGCTATTTTCGTTTTCCCATTGAACCACAATAAAAGCTATCTTTAGAAATGTTATATTAAGCAAAACAGTTGAGAAAAGCGATCAACCGATCCAAAGTACATTCAAAGATGAGCGCCAAATGGAGTCTTCTTTGTTTCCGATCACGGGCATGATCACGTGGATCTTTTAGGTCTTGTCATTGGCTAGCAAAGTGAATCCGCTGGCTTGCCGATTGCAGTGTTAAGAGAAGCGCCCAACTTTATACTGACTTCTCCGACCGGTTCTCTGCTACTAGAAGATGGATAAGCTTGGTGATATAAATAAAGATGTGAGCTCACTCTATGTAGAAATAATCGAAAAGAATCGATCGTATTACAAATGCACGATTTGTGGCCGAAAGTTGTCGAGGAAACAAAGACTCGAAACTCACTTGAGTTGTGTTAATGGCAAAGGTGAGAAATAACACAAGCCAATCACAGTTTTGAATGCGACTACAAATCGTCTTTTACCCTCATATTTATAAAAGAAGGATACCACATTCGGAAGTATAAGAGATACATAGATGATCCCAGTGTACCAGTACCTAAATCTACAAAGCTTGACCGTAGCAAGCGTTCAGCAACACGTTCCAACACCGCCATCTCGATTCCTCAGTCAGTCGTTTCCACTGAACTTAAAGCAGTATTGACAACAGAGTAGAGTGCGTCTTACAAAGGAGAAACATTTATACAAGAGACAGGAGTAGCTATATGCGATTACAGAGGTGCGTTGGAACTCTGGTCCACAAATAGCACTGCCCGAAGTATAAAACAATCTTGTTGATAGCTGACAGACAGAGAAGAACAACAAGTAAACTTAAGAGCTGTTATTATTGAAGTGTGACTAGCACTTTTCATTTTTATATAAAGAAGGACTTGTAATTTGCACCAAAAATAAAAAGATGTAATATTTTTTTGGGAGATCCAGTGATTGGGACATTTAAGAAATTAAGTTATGAAAGGAAACTTGGTTGGTACTTCTCACTACTAACAAGTCTTGTTGACAAATATTTTCAGATCAGAGTTTCAAATAAAGTAAATTGAAGATGTCATATAAAAGGTGTTTTTCCTCTAAGGGAACATTGACTACCTCTGTCTTGTCTGCATGCCAAATGTTTGCAAAGTGTGTGGATGATCCACAAGTATTGGAACTCTTACAAAAATGTTTTGTAAGAATAAAAACAGCAAAACAAATTACAGCAATTAGTCATGAAAATAGAGCAAAAAACTGAAAAAAAAAGCAGCAACAACAATCATGAAAAAATAAAGATTAATTAGGTGTTGAATTTGTTTGTTTAAGGCATGAAATTTCTACTAAAAGTATTGTCAACAAAAAGTCTCTGACAGCGTTTGAGGCAACTGAGCTTGACTGTTCCAAGGTTTTCTAACAAAGGCAACCAGTAATGTAGGTTAGGGAAGTAAGATAACATTGTAATTATTGTTAATTATTGTGGAAGTTGGCAATTTCCATTTAACATAACTAGTAACAGCTGGTTCATGAGAAAATCCACATTAATGTAAAGATTTTCTAAAACTTAGTTTGAGTAATAAATTTCATGATCTTTAAGTTATAAACATGTATATGTATGTATATCTCTTGGTAAGTTTTGTATAGCATACCTTTTATTGAGCCAAAGTTTTAAGCCTCTGAAATTACTCTTTTTCTTAAAACCTTCACATTCAAGGTATTGAGAATTTCTTAGAATTTATGTGGACCTCAGGGTATTAAAATTGCCTCAAATTCAATTCCCAGAAATTCCCAAGAGTTCCACACTTCTTAAATTATAGGTAGTTTGTAAAGCTGAGAATTCCTAGGAATTCCTAGGGATTCCAAGTCCTCACAAAACTGGAGTCTTCCTTTCCCAGAAATTCCCAGTAATTCCAAGCTTTTTAAATCAGAGTTTATTTGCATAGTTGGGAATTTTTGAGAATTCCTAGGAATTCCTAGGAATTCCTAGGAATTTTTAGGAATTCCTAGGAATTCCCAGAAATTCCCAGAAAACTGGGAATTCAGTTTGCAAGGGTCATTTGCATAATTGGGAATTTTTGAGAATTCCTAGGAATTCCTAGGAATTCCCAGAAAACTGGGAATTCAGTTCGCAAGGGGTTGGGTCTATGAATTGTAACTTCTTCGGTTACATTCATTAAATCTTTAAACCAGAGTAGCATCAAACCATGTCTCTCTGTTTACTGTTTTTGATCGTCTATGACTAGTGAATACAAATTGTTATCTCTTTCATGTCTTTTATCTCTACCAAAATGCTGGTTGAGGTTGACATGTAGATTGCGTTTGGACAAAAGTTGTGACATAAAGAATAGAGTCTATTATGTAACCAGATAAACTTAATTGTTGTGGAGAAGTGTGTTAGTGACTTTGATTCTCATTTGACTGGTTTGACAGCTCTTCATTCCATAGATTTCTCCCGTCTGCTAACCTCATATCCAAGATGTCCTGTGCGCTGTCACTATAGTTTTGCAAGTTTTGACTTAGTGTGTTCACCATGATCCTTTTGGCATTGATTTGCACATTTTATCACAATTTGAAGGAAATCTGCCTTCTTCTGGTCTCCTAGTTTCCTAGTTGATAAGAGTTGATGATTTTTCTTGATTGGGTTCAGACTAATCTACTTTAAGTGGCATTTTGAACAAATTCACTTTGTGTAAATGTACTTTAACCATAGCTGCGTTTACATAGAAATACCAGCAGAGTGCGGCGATGACTCAGCGTAATCTTGGTGGAGGTCTGGTATATGTTGTGGGCTAAACAGTTCTGCGCCTACTGATGAGATGGCAGGTTAATGACAAAAAGGCACAGAGAGAAAAATTACATATTTTATTTGTACAATCTTTTCTTCAAAGTTTCAGACCAGCAACTGTAAATGTGCAGATATTATTCTATAGATATTAGACTGATCAATAGCGATTTCCTAAAATATTTGGCAATAAAAATGAACGGTAGAAGACGACATTTCGATCAAACTTCGGTCATTTTCAAGTGAATAGTAAGAATGTCACGATGAAAATAAATATGCGTGTAAGAAGTAGAAAATGTTTTGGAAGTGTGAACGGACAATAAGAACATACAAAGAGAAGAAATAATTATGCGAATTGAAAACCAAATTAAATCTAAATTAAAATCCTAATTAAAAACCTTTGCACGAATTAAGTCCGACTAAACATTGAAAGCAGGGTTAAGTTCTTTGCACTCTTCTTTAAAACACTAAAATTCTTCGTAAGATCCCTTGGGGCCAAATAATGCTTGTTGCGAAAATGCTTGTTAATCAATGGAGTCGATTTTCTGTGTTATTGAACATGTTGATGCAGATGGTGGCATGTAAAACCAACATAACCTGCATCGTACAGGTCACATTTAAATTTGTAAACAACGGTCGTGTGGCAACAGACGGGTTTGCTATGAGCTCCCCCTTGATCCTCTATTAGCCATTGTTTTTTAAGCGCAGCATCGAGGATACCCATAACATCGATAAATTAAGTGAAACTGACGTCTATATAACGCACGCTGTTTAGGAATCGTTGATTAATCGCATTTGTCTTTGAGGTCGTGTGACCTGTAATTTGTGCAAAATTATCATTCCGCCGATACCTGTCCTATAACACATAGCTGTCTTCATCTCGAAATTTGAACATCGTCTATCGGTTGTGAGAATGGTTTTAACAATTTAAAGCTTTTGATTTATAAGGTTGAAACTGAATACAAATGTTACGCGCGACATTTCAGGAAATGCTGCTTTCATAAGAGCAGTTTTGCTTCGTTAGTACTTTTTATTCATGCATAGCATTATGTGATAATGGTAATGATCGTCATGACAAATTTTAACAGACGCTCATTCTTGTTTACTTCTGTTCATTAATAAGAGTCAAGTACGGTGCCGTGTTGATAATGAGCGGAGTTATGAGCAGTTTTGTTGGCAATCCAGATTCACACAGATTCAAATCATTCGAACAGTAGCAGCTGTCTTGCCTACTTGTGAACAAATATGTTTTTTAGCTTGACGTTAACCGCAAACAGCTGAATGGAATCTTATTTTCTTCACATAATAATTATAATAATAATAATAATAATAATGATGATGACTTTATTGGATAACACAATTACTGGTAGAACCAGTAGTTCTCATTGTGGTCTTCTAAAACTTCAAATTCTAATAGCAAAAATACGAAGTAAAAATACAGTTAAAAATTAAAAATTAATTAAAAATTTCTGCTTATAGTAAAATTATTGTCTTGGTTGTTCCATAATCTAGTGCCACTTGCAAGAAATGAACGTTTGCCGGTCATAGTGCTAAAGAAAGGTGTGGATAAGTCCATATTAGTTGACGTCTGAGTTGTGTAATGATGTCTATTTTTAACATAATGAATATAATGATTAAAGTAATCGGGACATTTCCCATGGATAATGTTATGCATAATACACAATTTCTTTTGCTCTATTATGTCACTAATGGGAATCCAAGCTAATCTCTTAAAAAGGCCAACTGTTCTTTCAGTGCCTGCATTTAAAATTACTCTGGCACAACGTTTTTGAATTCCTAGGAGCCTTTGTAAATTATCAGTCTTAGTGTTTCCCCACACTGATCAACAATAAATATTCGAAGATTGGTTTAATTAAAGCGTGATAAATTCAGGTACTTTCTGGCTCTTTGAAGAAGATTTACCCTAGAATTTAATTTAGTGATCTATGACCCTAAAATTATCCTGGTAAAACTTTAGGAAAATGGCTCCAGTAAACTGCAGATAACTTCACATGACTTTACTGACGAATGAATGGAAACGATTCAACTTTTCTAGCTTGTAAACTTTTATGATAACGACTTTATTGAGCCTGATATTTTCTGAGCTTGCTCACTCTCTAAGGAAGTACCCAGCAGGTCAAAACCTTTTTTTTTTCTTCACAATGCAGGCAGGCCATTTCAAAAATATACTGACGCCAAACGCTTTCGGACAAAACCACGTCATGTCACTACCATGGAATCCCTCCTTTGTTATAAATAAAACACACCATTCAATGTTAAACAAAAGATTGCTTCATTAATATTAATGAGCTTCTTTCGCGCACATTTTTTTGCGTGCGTTTGCAAAAATTGCACGTGTGTGCATGGGTTTTTTAATGCACTTTTCACATGAATTAAGGGCCAAGTACCTCTGACCTGTACTGTAATGCCCGCAACAGATTGAGTATGTGTTTAATTTGCTGAGTGATAACCTCTCTGTTGGGAAATTGCAAAACTTTTAATAATACTAGTTTTAGTACAAATTGTTAAACAGTGGTCTCCATACAGTCCATTCTTAATGCAGGGAAGTAATTTGTTTTCTTGGCATTTGACTTGGGCTTAAGAACGTTTTATTTGTGAGTATAATATTTCAACATGTGGAGAAAGAGTCAAAAACTCTCCCTTCTGCAAACTCCCTTTGCAGAACAATCATGATGAGCAATCAAGTTATGTAATGTTTGATAAAAGAACAATCAATACAAGGAGTTTAGTAAGTTCTCCTTTTAACTTTAGGTAATGGCAAGCAGCATTCAGCATGCCACTGGTGTATTCTTTTTATCCCAAAGAATTCATGGTTTCTCTTTCATCAAAATTTCAATTCTCTGGGTTGGGGATGCTTTAGTAGATCTTCTTTCAGGCTAAGTTCCAAGTGAGGTGTGGCTTGATTGGCTCTGTTCCTATTTGTTTGTGCAGCAGCAAAAGTTTTATCAACAAAATTGGGAGTAGCTTTAAAGCTGGGGTCCTTAGTTTAATGAGTGACTTCCTGAATTATCCCTTAATTCCCTAGGTTGGTTGTTGGAGACCAATTGCTGGATACTTTTGATTATTTTATTGTAACTGGGTAAATTTTAGGACTCAGTCCAAGTAAGATTTGCTACACCATATGAGGAATGATGTAATTTCTTTTACCTTTCAGAGGCATTACTTATAAACCTCTCTTTAGGAGGAAAATATTTCATTGAAGGATCCAATGCCACCATAACCTGTAAAGCTTCTGGGAAACCACCACCATATGTAGCATGGATTAGAAATGGAGTACGGAAAAGTTCAGGGAAGGAAGCTGTATCTTTGGAGTTCAATAATATAAACAGAACAGATGCAGGACAATATACATGTCAAGCCAATAACTCAATGGAAGTCACTTCCATTAACACAACAATTGTAGTTCACTGTAAGTATATTTTAACCTTAATTTTCTATATCTGAATTTAATTTAAGTTTACAGTGTGACTCCTGTTATTAGGGTCAGTTACACAAAACTGACGAATCTGTACAAAAGTGCAAGAAAACTGAATTCCACATCAAATCCTTTTTGGCTTTGTATGCATTGGTCCTAAGTACTGGTTGGGACTCTTGAATTTCAGTGGAATTATTACTCACATTATTTTGCTTAGGAGGACATGAAAATGTTTTTACTAAGTTGTTGCTTGGATTGTGTTAAACTCAGAAAATGGCTTAAGGCCATTTCTGAGTCATTGTGACAACCCAAAATTCACTCCATTTGACTAGTGCACAAGGCTAGTGCAAAGGGCCTTGGTTGAAGCTTGATGGAAATCTGAGAACTGGCCTAAATTCCAAGTGTCAGCTGATAAATTGCACGTTTCAGTGTTTTACTGATAGCTGAGATAGGTGGATAAAAGCAAAAATGGGCCAAAACTAAAACCACATGCTTAAGATTTGTGCACATATTTGCATTTGTGGCATTCAAAAAGATATACTATTTAGGGGCAAGAATCCATTTTATAATTCATAATTTGAAGGCCTTGCCACCTTATACTAAATACTTGAGTGCTAAATAATACAAAAGTGATGGACTCTACTACTGAGTGATTACAACCTTCACTTTTTTCCATCTAAAAACTGGGAAAGGAAAGACAAATGCTGCGCTTTGATAATTGATTTCCGTGACTTTCTGGTTTGGGAGGTAGTTTGTAGAGTTGAATTGAGAATTAGTTATGAGTTAAGAAGGCATTTTTGTATGTCACCCTTTCAATTTATGGAAACAGAAGGGCAGTCAGATTACCACTGTTTGTGAAAAAATAACTTCTGACTATATCATTAGCTCTTTATGGCAAGAAGCCAGGTGTGCTCAACTTATACAAATTATGTCACATTACCAAGCATGTGACCTCCAAGGGGCCTTATTAAAATCTGCCCTCTTGTCTTAAAGTGAAATCATACTTATGTCATCCTTCCAAATCTTGTATTTACACTACCTCTTACCTCAGAGCGATACATATTGCAACTAAAAAACACAATATCATTACTTATTTTGGTCTGTTGAGCTTTTCCATCATTAATCGACTGAAAGCTATCCTCTTAAGTATTATGTCTCGTATGTCAACTATTTAACAGTTCCTCTTCAAAGATACTCTCTTCACAGCTTTCTTCTGAGTCACTGAGAAAGTTTACTGGTGCTAGTGCTTTTGTGATTGGTTGTGGTACAAGAAGCTCCCTGTTCTTCGTCCATCCATGACCCTCCGTTGATTTAAGATCCTGCATAGCTTCAAGGGCATAACTCCACACGAATGCTTTGTAGTTTGATTGCTTCAGATGTTGAAGTAGACAATCGGTGGTGGAAGCATTTCGTTTTTTTGCTTATTCTGGCAGAACATGTGATAACATAATTCATCTGCAATGCTTGTCTTTTTGCAGTCATGTAAAAGCTGCAAACAAAGGTTTCACTTTTGCCAAATCTGCAGAAAGCAACTAAGAGGAAATTGCATTGGTTTACCTAGAGACAAAAACATAGCATTCATGTTTAAGAATAAACATACATCAAATGCAACAAATGTTGATTGCTACAGCTCTAAATTTCTGGTAATGAAACTATATACCAATGGTGGAAATAAAACATGCTGAACTAAATAATTCAAGCCATACCTTTTTTTTTTGGATTTGCAAGATACTTTCCCCATTGTCTTGGTACTGGAGTGGCAAGACCTCTGATTTGCATTTTGAGGCCAATGAATGTTCCCCTTTGCTGACGCCCTCCTTTCGTGAAGTTGCTCAGTATTGATTAAATACCACATGGACTTGCAGACAGTTGCTAGAAAAGAGGAGGGAAATGAAGATGTTGAAATATTTTTGTAAGAATTCACCAAAGATATCTCCTCCAGAAGATTTTGTCAACTGTAGAACTGCCATTGCCATGGATAACAACAACCTGTGGATTTGTCAATACTGTAAGCTGCTGAACTACATGAATGTCTTTCTATAGAAGAGAGCATAGTGTGCTCTTAACACCTTTTCTAAGACTTCCATTAGTAAGTGAATATGGGATTGAAGACATGTCAAAGCTCAGCACATCTTTCAGGCAGATTGGATGAGATGAGGAGCTTGACAAACAAGTCCTTGTTGGCATTAACAGTAATTAGCTTATTGCTGGATTTGACTCCAACCTTATTTGCACTGCTAAACCTTGGATCTTGATGTTTGGAATTGGCTCCCAGAAACCCTAGCAGGGAAAGAAAATATAAAGCCGTGTGGTATATAAAGTTTAAATCACTAAGTGGAAAATTGTGGGTTTGAGTCAATGAATTTATATCACGGGATGTAAATTGACAACCTCTGCTTAAATAAACTCTTCATTTCTTCAGTTTGTAAGCCATATGATAAAGCCAATGAGATCAATCAACTTTCTTCACTGAGTCTGTGGCAAATAGTTGCTTTAGTATTATTGCAAGAGTGCTTTCAAATTATGTTGTAAATTTGTTTTGTAAATTAAAAATTGTACATTCTGCTACAATAGCTTGGATTACTTGTATTCTGATAAGCAGCCACTTTTTATTTATATATTTATAATTGAAATATTGTGTGAGAGAAACATTGCCTCTATTTAAAATTTACTCTCCGAGGGTTTCGTAATTTTTCTCCTGATGATCATGTGTTAACATCTTGCTGCAACTCACACGGCTGGAACTTGACACTTGCCATTTGTGGAGGTCATCTTGGTAGCTGGAATTACAAATGAGGGACGTCAGCTCTGTTTCAATCTAATGGCGTACTATTAATTGAGTAGTAAGTTCTGATAATTAATTGTAACCCTAATGTTTTGAATTAAAGACTGTAGCTGTTAATTATATTGGCTGCTAACAAAAATTGACTGTATAGTTTCAATCTTGAACGTGTTTACATCTTTCATTTTGGGATGACTGACTCATCTACTGCAATAGGAAAAAGGTACACATGGTCAGCCAATTTTGGTTTATGAATCCATCTCAGTGCTCTGAACTTCTCCATCAAGGGATTTTATTGGGAACTAGTAGAAATTTTGAATTGTAACCTTGAGCTTCCAAATAGATACATGTACATTGCTTAAGATCATTTTAACCAAATTTAATTTTGCACCCAAAAGGAAACTGCACCAAAAAGTCTAACTGCGTATGCAACACAAGTATTTTTAAATTTGATGGCAAGTAAGTTACAGCTAAGTTTGTTTTACAGTGCAAGCACTTGAGGGACTTTAACGCAAAACTTGTAACGGTGGTGACAACAAGGACATCGCAAAACAAAAGCTGTAATGGGCAGAATAACAGTTCAGCACATGCCTTTTAAAACTTTATACATTTCTTAGCTATCTTCTCACATACAACAGTGTGAAATCACAAAAATTTGCATTGTCTGTGAATGAAAACCCCATGGCAAATAATCTGCATCCGTCTGGAACCCAACGTACATTATCCTGAATTTAAAGTGAGACATCATAAGAAACCGTGAACACATTCAGCCATTCATGTGTGAAATTCCAACTAAAAATCTAAATCCCTTTTTAATTGACATCTACCACAGCATTGCCAACTGCCAAAGGTCCATAGTACTGTCTGCAAACTTCTGAAATAGAAAGTCAGACTGCCTTGATACATTTCAAACTCATAAAGTTAACCTGAGATTGTTTTTAATGAGCTGTCACAATACATATTGATGATTGGACAGTTTTTACTCCTTGGGTATCTTTAGCCAACTTAACAAGTTAAAAGGTAGCTGAGTGGCTAATTTTGTACCTATCAGTACATTCCAGATTCTCTTTTTGTGTTTTTAGCATGTGTTGAAGGGACATAGTTTGTTTTCTTGATGTTTTTAATAAACTTCCCAATCATAAATGGCAGGAGAGGCAGACCGGTTGCCTACAGACAAAGTGCAGCTAAGGAGTTGAACATGGGGCAACTGAGAAGATTGGTGGATGACTTAATTGCTGCAATTTTCCTTTCCAAAAGCATTATATTTCTTGCCCAGGGCACTCCATCAACTGATACGAGATTAACCCACGCACAAGATTAATACTTCCTCATTGCATTATCATACCCCCTCTAGACTTTTACAAGGGATTATGATTAACAACAAGGGAAATGTGTGAGTCCTGAAATAAACAGAGATTAAGATTTTGATTTTGATTTCCATTTTTAGACAAACCTGAAGGTGCAAGGCTCACTACCAATGCTTCACAAAATACTATCATTAAAGGAGATACAGTTACATTCAAGTGCATAGTTATGGCTGCTGTGCCACAAGTGTCAATTTACAAGTTCTACTTCAATGGCTACCTCCTCAGTAATAACAGCAACAGTGAGTATACTCTCAATAACGTCAACCGATCTCAGCACCATGGCGAGTACAAATGTGTCCCACATAATGCTGTAGGAGATGGAGTAGAAGCCACTGTGAGAGTTAACATATTTGGTGGGTAGAAATGTCTTTGAGCATTTTTAACTACTTTTTACCTATTTACATTGCATCGATGAAACTTCCAACACTCATTACATCCCTGACCAGGGAAGAATAGAGACCCTAGTAACAAGGTTGACATGTTGTGCCTGCCCCCCCCCCCCTTTTCCTGGGAGGCTTTTCCTGTGAGTAATGGGAATGAGTGCAGAGTGTGCGGTGGGTTAGGGGAAGGAGAAAAAAAAGTCCACCTAAAGAAGTGACTCCATCAGCTTTCCACACAATGCTCCTCTCCAAGGTACTTTGGAAAAGGGGTGGTGATTAGGATGCCTGTCTCAGAAAATTTAGCCAGGGCCTAATAGTAAATGGGTGCTTAATAGCAAAAGTTGTGCCTGATAATAATGAACTGGTACTTAATAATGATGACCAGATGCCTAATAATGATGGGCTTGTGCCTAATAACAAAATGGCAGTTGTTTAATAATAATAACCAATAACTTATTATGATGAACTTGTGTCTAATAATAATGAAACAAGCCTAATAATGGTTCACAAGTGCATCATAGAAACAAAGCAATGATTTGGCGGGAATGGCACCCCGTGGTGCTTGCCAGGCTGAAGCAATTATCCTTTGTCCACTAAAAACTGTAAACTTATGCTTTTCATTAGAATATTTGCTTTTCATTGGAATATTTTAAAACTGGTGCAAATTATGATTAGCTGACAAAGTGAAAGTTCGTTTCCTTTTTTTTTTTTTTTTTTTTTTTTTTCAATATTTTTGTAGTGTACGTGCTACATTTTATAATCTTATCTCTCGTGTCTTTGTCTCTATCTTTAGTGTATGAAGGGGATGATTTTGAACCAAATCGCACTCTGATGTTATGGTTTGAAACCTCTTTTGTTCCTCTCCTCTTTTCCAGTTTCTGTCCAATTCACAGAAGTGCCACAGAATATAACAGTTAACACTTCAGCTCCTCTGTTTTTGAGCTGTGATGCCTCTGGTTTTCCTGAACCTAAGATAAGATGGGAAAAATCTGGGATTAAGTTTTCAGACACCAAACAGCTGAACATCTCCAGTAGTAACAGGAATGATGCAGGAGAATATGTTTGCATCGCAAGCAATGGAGTGAGACAGGAAAAGACAGTAAGAGCTAAGCTCTTCTTACTGTCTTTTCCTGTCTCACTCCATTTGTCAATACTGCTTTAAGTTCAGTGGAAACGACTGACTGAGGAATCGAGATGGCGGTGTTGGAACGTGTTGCTGAACGCTTGCTACGGTCAAGCTTTGTAGATTTAGGTACTGGTACACTGGGATCATCTATGTATCTCTTATACTTCCGAATGTGGTATCCTTCTTTTATAAATATGAGGGTAAAAGACGATTTGTAGTCGCATTCAAAACTGTGATTGGCTTGTGTTATTTCTCACCTTGGCCATTAACACAACTCAAGTGAGTTTCGAGTCTTTGTTTCCTCGACAACTTTCGGCCACAAATCGTGCATTTGTAATACGATCGATTCTTTTCGATTATTTCTACATAGAGTGAGCTCACATCTTTATTTATATCACCAAGCTATCCATCTTCTAGTAGCAGAGAACCGGTCGGAGAAGTCAGAATAAAGTTGTACGATTGTCTTAACACTGCAATCGGCAAGCCAGCGGATTCACTTTGCTAGCCAATGACAAGACCTAAAAGATCCACGTGATCATGCCCGTGATCGGAAACAAAGAAGACTCCATTTGGCGCTCATCTTTGAATGTACTTTGGATCGGTTGATCGCTTTTCTCAACTGTTTTGCTTAATATAACATTTCTAAAGATAGCTTTTATTGTGGTTCAATGGGAAAACGAGAATAGCGTGAGTGTTGTAAAAGAAAAGAAAGTCGTTGGCGCCGTGGAGTTAAAAGAAGGGACAACAGTTGACATTGACTGGTACAAACAAGGGTCGAGTGGCCATCTGTAAAGCTACGATTTTGAAAGTTTGTGGTGAGTAAAAACTGCGATATTCGTTACGTGATCAAAATCTTATAAAAGAATAGATGTAGCGGGTTGAATTAAGCTTACATAACGCTCGGCGCAACTGAAACTATAATAATTCTGAGAATCGAATCGGTCACTTGCATGCCGCAGTTTCTTAAGCTTATGCTTTACAATGAAATAAACCTATCAGTAAGGTTTCAAGATTCCTCTAGTCACGTTTGGGAACATTCAAGATTCATAATAGGAACTGTTATTAAACAAACCTTAGTACATAAAGAAGCCCTCCTTGGTAAAAACAAAATAATGTATTCAGCCCTTTTTTAGTAAAATCTATGAGAGAGATGTACTAACTCCAATATAAAAGTCACTCAATATAACAGAGATTTCTCAATTTGAGAATCCAAGGAATGCCCTTTTCCTCATAGCTATCTTAAAAGCCTGGTCTGAGCTTTAAATATGCATATTTTAATATATTATTTTTTTCAAATTCAGATGTCAAGGAATCCAGATACAAAATGGTCAAGGTTCTTGTTGACAACCTCATTCAAGGCCAACTCATTGTGAGCCCAGGAAAAAAAATACAAACAGTACAAACAGCAGCTAAGTTTGCAGTTTAGGATAACTTCATTCTAATTTATTGTTACAATTACAATAAGATTTTAATCAAAAAATCAATTTTATTTGTCTGTAATTAGCCCCTTCACTCCCAAGAGTGCTTGGTTTTCAAATATAACTTAAGATATTGTATTTTATGGAAAAGAATCAACAGATTTTATTCACAATTTGTGTCAAACCAAATTTAATGATTGATTAGAACTATTTTATATGAATAGCTGTAATTGAGGATTAATCCGTATGAAGTTTTCAAGAAAAGAAAAATAAATCAAATTCCATCCTAATATTACCACACATTGATGTTAATTAATCAAAAATATTTTACATGTAAGCCTTAATTAAGCTTCTAAATAAATTTCATTGAATACTTGAATTTTAGCTGGGTTTTTTTTAATTTAAAGTATTTATTTTATATCATTAGCCTCAAATTTTTGCTTAAAATTCCCAGTAATTCTTAAACATTCCTAAAAATTCCCAAAAATTCCCAGAAATTCCCAGAAATTCCTAGGAATTTTTTAGATTTACAGCTTTTCAGGGAAAGTCATTGGTTCTCTGAGTTGGAATTCCTAGGAATTCCTAGGAATTCCAAGTCCTGTTGGCTATAAACTTGGAATTTCTGGGAATTTCTAGGAATTTCTAGGAATTTCTAGGAATTTCTAGGTTTTTAGAACCAGAGTTGTTATGGTTGGGAATTCCTAGGAATTCCTAGGAATTCCCAGTCTGAATTTACCGTGAAAATTCACACCTTTATTCCTAGGAATTCCTAGGAATTCCAAAAGCCATTTCGCAAGGGTTATGTCACTGTGCAATGTAAGTCTTTTTTTCAATATGTCATAAAAAGCTGCCACAGCTGTTGAATAAATGATACAGTCAGACTTATATTAAGCAGCACAATATTAAGTGGTCACCCTGTATTTAGCGGTCAGTTGTCAGAGTCCCAAATTTTTTTCTCCTTAATTGTTGTAATTTTTACCTCTTTATAGTGGTCACCTCTAATAAGTGGTTGTGGTCACCTTTGAGTGAGTGACAACAGCCTGTTTGTGTTGTCTTCCACCTGTAATGAATGGTCACATAAAGTGGAACAACTCGATTAAAATTAAGGATGATTTTTTTTGTGTAAATTCAATCCATGTTAAAAACAGGTTTCATTATTGTACAAAACAACCAACTGTCCAACTATGGCAAGATTTTTTAACTTGATCTGTGCATTATTTGTACTCTCTTAGGTGAAGTTGGATAATAAATATATGTTAATCGTAGGCCGGGAGGTCAGTATTGGGGAAAACTATGCCTAAAGTCTTTAGTACTGCCAAAGGGGCAGTACACAAGACAGACCCAAGACACACAATTCAGACCAACCTAGACTGGTTAAGAACATTTTTATTTTTTCTTGAAGTTAACAAAATACTTGCCAAAAGAGCATGAGTTGATTTAGGGCTGTAATTATGGCGAGATCCTCCATAAACTGAACAAACCTTGAGTGAGTAAATTGTAGTTAAAATGGAGGTAATACAAATTAAAGAGAAAGGCTTCACCAAAACATTGTTATTTGCATTATGATGTGGGTGATTGATAAGGCTTCCAAACAAACTTTGAAACATTATTTTTACAAGTATCTGTCACTATCTGACACCTGTCAATTAGAGAGCACTTGGAAAAAAAGTGCATGTACACTTTCGAAAAAAAGTTCAATAACTCTCACAACAATTTTTTCTTCAAAAACAGTCAATGTTCTTAGGTAAAGTATTATTCACCTCCATCAACAATTAATGTACAAAGATTTACCTCTGTTCAGTCAGTAAATGACAACAAAAGTCAGTGCAAGTAAATTCAAATGTATGTTTTGAAGTTGTGAGGGTTTGCTCGTTTGTTTGCTGCAATGGGCGTGTGTAAATCTGGTCTTTCTTCCACCCAGGAACTAAATTCAACTGAGACACTTTTACTAGACACAACAAGAGTCAATATGACCTTTTCTCAGTGAGTTTCTTTCAATTTGGTTTCTGCTCTGCAATTTACAGTACAAATGTCCAAATTAACGGACTTGGAAAGACTTATTGAAAGCGTATTTGTAGCAGAGCTGAAAACTTTACTCACCCATTCACAACGAACAAGAGAGAATTCACATAATACATAGATTTAGCCAAGCTTAAAAGCAGAGCTTCAGTAAGTTTATTTTCTAGCCCTTCACTTTATTAAAGTCCTCTGCAGTCGTTGTCAAAGAGGTTATTGAAGGGGACCAGCTGGGGTGGGGGAAGGGAGAAAATTGGGGTCTGAATTGAGGGATGGTGTTTTCACAACTTAACAAAGTGACCAGCATAGGTGCTAGTCAGCGATATTTTCAAGCAGATGAAGACCTCTGTTGATATTCCTGATGTTTTGAACAGATTTTCGAGGATAGGGAAAGTTTCCTTCTTCAGATGTAGTGTATGATGTTAGTATCAGTTGAAATACAATACAATACAATACAAAGACTTTATTTAAACACGATAATTGTTAAAGCGACTACACGCTTGTGGGGTCGTGCGTAAAATGAAATGATATTCTATTGAAATGAATTAAAATATTGGTTTGCGAAAACGAGCCAAAATTAAAGAAACGACCATAAACGACTTCGAGTTAAGATATCAGCGTTCAATTGTAGGGTATTCACCTGAGAACAGTGAGTCGGGGAAACAGTACTCCGGAAGTTTATGGGCTTCTCTTATATCTTCTCTTGGTGTCGCTTGGTATGACTGTGCGCTCTGCCAATTTTTCTCCTATGTGTCAACCTTCTCTAGAAAGCATTAAACACATAGATGTTTAGCAAATATATCAAGTACACCAAAGGTACCATTGGTTTTTTCTCAAAAGTCCATTTTCACTTTGTAAAAGCTCTTCCAAATTAGAAACATTCGCCATCTTGAATGACGCCATCTTTCCTGTGACGTCACGGGTGGAACCTCCGAAGTTTCGTTTTGTGATCGCGTGAGACACGAAGGAGTCTTTTCCACAGCCGTTGTTTGGTGGTCTCATCATGATTTTTTTACTTACAGTTTGTTTCAATATATTCAATCTTTTCATAATGGTAAAACGTTGTGTCGTCCAGTTTTGTACTGATTCAAACAAAACTGGGCGTACAATGCAAATATTTCCAAATAACGCAAATTTGAAGCGACAATTTGTTAAATTTGTTCTAGTGAAAATAGCCGATTTCGTGGAGCCGTTCGAACATTCTGTTGTTTGTAGCAGTCATTTTTCTTCCTGGTCCTGTACCGACGATTCAGACCCTACCAGAAGCAAATTATTCGGAAGTATGAAAACGACCCATACAGTCCGTACAGTTGAGCTCTTCAAAAGTTAGAGGTCAACAGAGAAAGTACAAAATCGATTTACATGAAAACGTTTCGTTAATTAAACAACAATAGCTTTATTGGTTCTCTAAAAACATCTTTTTTCTCATCTAATGAATGATTATGGGGAAGCCAGTTGTTCGGGAGTCAGCGCTGAGCCCATAAAAGACAATGACCTGTCTGAACATTTGCATGAATTCGAAACACGTGTCAAAGAAAGAGAATTCCTTGATGTCGGTGTGTAATAACGTGATCTGGAATTTTGTTGGTTCGATATGAAGAATTCTATACAGGATCCCATAATCAACCCTTATGTTCTATAAGGGAATCCATGCCAGCCCCACTTGTTGCTTCCTTTGAGAAACCCTGCAGAGAAACAGTAGAAGAATTTGTGTCACGGTTTCCACAGCAGTGAAATTACATTCAGAGGTCAGTAGGACAATATTTATCATTTTGAGTACAACTTAAAAGATCCTAATTTCAGCTTGCAAAACTATCTTTTCAGTATTTCAAATCGAATCAAACACAAACAGGGTTGGATAATTATGAAGGCCACACCAGGAAATGTACATGGTACAACTTGTTTATCGATGGAAATGCTTCGGAGATGAAGGAAAGCAATACATAAGTATCTCATAAAGAACGGGCACAACCGCCAGTGCAGTAAGACACAAATAACTAAGATCTGCATTAACATGTACCTTTGTTTCTCTCAAAGGTTTTGCGGTTTTAATCCAATGTAAGACGATCCAAAATCCGCTGGAAAAATGTTTCGGATTTTGTTTACCGCACAAGGTGGCACAGCTATCCTGAAGTGTTTGCCGAGATAACCCCAACACTGACGAACAAGCTATCTGTAGGCAATTTAGCGAAATTTCCTGCCGGGAAAGAAGTGAAAAACAACTAGCTGTAGTATTGTATTATTAAATCAATGGCAGAAACAACTCAAGCAAATCGATCTCAAAATGTAACAAAACAGATGAAACAGAAAACATTTAGCTTACTCGTTTCCGGTGTGATTATCTGTGCCTTACTGCTGCCTGTACGCGTAATAGGCCGTCTCCAGCACCCAGAAATCGACTGAAAACGTGGATGCTCAGTGATACAACTTATCTGGATTTCAGGCCCTTGCTCATCTACTTTTTGCCACAATTGCCCGATTTCCTTACAACAAACACTTTCATGAGTTGTCGGAGTTGGTTGACAAGTTCCACACTCACGCCTTCGATAATTTTATACAAAACACCCTCAGAAGCTCAGGTTTTAAAAATTTCTGTTGTGTTCTTTTAGATTGTACCCTTGCTTTATTGGATTTTTATGTCAAATAAATTTCACAGTAAATTAAACACCAGTTTGAGTTTCCGAGGAGGTCGCATCGCTGTCAACATAATAACTTTTCCAAGCCCTGAATAGGCGAGGAAAAAATACAAGCAACTAGCAAGATTTCCGCTCGTGTTATGTGTTAAACCATCGAATGAGAGATTTATTATTCCACTATTATTTTCAGTTTTTAGTATTTTAACTTTTAGTGTGCGAATTACATCCTACGGCTTTATCTGTGCATCGTATCCATTGCATAAGATATGCGCGAAAGATGGAAACAACCAGAACTAAAGCATTCAAATGTCCTTTGTGTTCTTTTGTGCTTAAAAGTTCGCTTCTTTAAAAGTCAAATGTAAAAAACGAAAAAAAAAACAATGTTTGGATCGTTCAGTGCTGCCAATATGTTGCGACGTATTTTTGCCTTGTTTTAAAATGTAATACTGTGGCATATTTTGCCTTCCTCATTACTTTATTTGGTAAAATGACACAGTAATGGAATGATAAAGCTCATTAATGTTCTGATTCATATGAAGTATCACCAATTAGTTATTCAATGGCTTATTGCATTTGTATTCATTCTTAGACCCGCCCACAATTCAAAATGTCACCACGTCATCTAAGAAGTCTTGGATTGGCCAGACAGTGACTTTGAAGTGTCTTTCTGATGGTGTTCCTACACCAACACTCTCATGGTACAAACCTGAAGGAAGTGAAATAAACAGAGTCAGAGCCAGAGAAAACAAAGTACAAGTACTACTCAGGGTTGATCAAGATTTTGGTCATTACAAGTGCATTGCTGCCAATGGACTTCCTCCATCTGATGAGAAATTGATAAAGATAAATCAGATAAGTAAGTTAAAAAGATCAGTGTATTGTGATAAGAAGAAAACTATATATAAGGTCAGCATTTTCTTTTGCCTTTGCTCATTATCACTGTTTCAGTTGTATTAGAAGTAAAACCCAAATGTTCTTACAAAGTATTGGACAGAGTAACTTATTCACTTTGTACATCTCATTCGATGATTTAACATTTAATACGTGCGAATATTTTTCAAGGCCCATAAGCGTGTGGCAAAAACATATGCTTATGTTAAACCATTGAGTGAGGGATTTATCATTCTACTATTCTTTCATTTACTAACAATTTGGCCGCCTAGATTTCGACAGACATCCTGCGGCCTTATCTGAGCGCCCCGTTCGCATTTTTCTCCTCTTTCGCTGCGTTTGACCTACACATATTTTTCGCGTTTGTTTCCCAATGAGGTATAACGGCGTAATAGTGGAATTATGCCAGATATTGTTAGCCTGATCTTTTAGTGGGAAATACACCCAAATTTATAAAAAAAAAGGTTTAAAGTAAACTGTCGACACCTTGCCCTTTGGTAGCATTAAACACGTCACAAAGAGCATTGAACTTCAGGCAGATTGATGACATCTTCCCATGCGGGTATCTATAGGAAACTTCCTCAACCATGGACTTAAATTTTTTCACTTTTTATGAGTCTCTTGGCTGAATGTATCCGGTAGCTACATTTATATTCATTAATTACATGTTAACGCACTCAGCGAATGAACTATGGGGATTTACCTGCACGAGTTCACGGACTATTACACCACGATAATGACGTCAAGGAGGTTGTTTCGTCACAACCCAGTATCACGTGGTAAAATCATCTAATCAGAAAATCGGAATTCGAACAGTGTATGAAAGTTGAATAATAAACTGTTAGAAGTCGTGGACTTCCATTCATCCTTAGTTTTGTGACAAAACTCAAAATAATCTCTTTTCTTATGGCACTATGTAGAGAAACCAGGGAAAGCATCCATCAAATCAGAATCAGTCATTCAAGCAACTTCTATAACAATACGATGGACTGCACCAGCTGATGATGGAGGAAGTCAGATTACAGGATTCCAAATGATCTTACAAAAGGATGGAACTGAGATAAAAAAGGATAATATCACCAATCCTGGGACGACAAGTTATTCGTTTCATGGTTTGGAGAAAAATACCAACTACACAGTGAAACTGTTTTCCAGAAATTTTGTATTTGAGGGAGATCCTACTGTATGGAACATTAAGACCACGTTTGAAGGTGAGGAATCAAAAGTGATATGGTGACTGAGCACTTTGCACCAATCATTTTTTCGCCAACTTAGATTTGTTGTGAGTAACCCAGTTTTAACAACGTTATCTGCTCGCTGCATTATAAGGTTTTGGATTTTCAGCGTTTGTCCCCTCCTTAGTGACCCCTCCTTAGCTTGTCTTCGTTTAAATCAAACTTTAGCAGCGAAAGAAACAGAAACAAGACAAATTCCGTATTTCAGTGCCCAGAGTTGCCATGATCATTGAAATTTGGTTTAAAGAGGAAAATCGTGAAACACGAATAATCTGAAGAGAAGAACTGAAAAAATAACAGGTTGAAAGTGACTATTCTTTTTAATTTAGTACAACTATCAGAGGAGTTTGACACAATAGAGAAAACTGTGGAGTGAACAATCATAACTGGCGACATAAAGAGAAGATGTAGTAGAAGCCCGTACGTTTCTGGCGTATTGTTTCACTGACTCACTCTTCTCATTTGTACCCATCTATTAGTCGACCGGTAATCTCTTAACTATAAGTTGCTTATGGTCGTTTCTTTCAACTCTGACTCATTTTCCCAAACCAAAGTTCACAATAACGCTCAATGAAATATCATTTCAACCGACGCTGACATCATACACAACATCTGAAGAAGAAAACATTATTTATTCGGAACCTGTCCGCACTCTGATTGCCTTGCATCATGTTCGCAAAAGTAAAACTGAAGCCCCGTTTAAACGGTCATGATACTTGACGATAGTGTTAACTATCAAGCGCGTTTGAACACGAACTGTCATGTTCTATCATCGCATTTCATCAAAAATCATGTGGTTTGGACATGTCCAAATTCGACATGATAGTTAATGATAGTTTTTGCTGTTTGAACGAGAGAAGGATAGTGAATGATAGTTGTTAGGTCAGCAGTTTTGCCCAAAAACGGGCTCAAACCGAAATGGCAATGGTAAAATGACTAAAATAGCCGTCGAAATTTCCCAGAATGTCTCGTAATTAATTCCCATCATTTCTTGGTAGGCTTCAGTATCTTTAACTTGTAACTTCTTGACTAAAATTTCAAATGCCGCTGAAATTGCTGACTTCAGCGCGCACCGTATTTGTGTACAATTACGCGATCTCACTGCGTGATTTTTTGTCCACTATCATCGACTAACCGTTTGAACACAAACTTGATAGTTAATGATGTGAATGAAAGTTGAAACTGTCATTCAGTTGTCTAACGGGGCTTAAGTCATTTGCATCTTGTCGCAGTCGAGTGAACATCTTTGATGGAAGAGAGAGTAGCGAGAAATGTATATAATGGGAATTCACTGTCTGTTGCCGCTCCTTCGTCAAAAAGGAAAGTTAAAAAGGAAAATTAAAAAGAGTTGAAGGGCCTGTGGGCTCTCGTAATTCTTCCGCGACCAAATTCGTTCTTAGGAGGCTACTAAGGAGATTCAGAAAGAATCGAAACAGCAGTCTTGCTTAAGGATCTTTACGAACGGCAGCAATTACACTCTCAGCCGATGGCTGTGTAAATGATATCGAATTCAGAAATTACATTCCTAGACGGGACTTATTTATAATGACAGGGAATCGACCCTTGACATGCAAATGTATTACAAAGAGATAGAGTCATCCACCAGGCGTAAATAGGGGGCTGGAATTTGAGGTCGCTACGTTGATCACTGTATCAGTGCTACTTTTTCCACCAGAGAGGAACTCAGTCATTTTTTAATTTCGGTCAGTTACTTTCATTGAGCTCTAAAATAGATCTAGGAAATTTCTGACACCTCTTTGGCTTCTCTAGAAGTCAAAGTTAACAGATAACAGTCTATGCATCAGTGGGTGTACTACAGACCCACGATGTCTCATAGTTTTGTTATCTTCAAATCTATCACATCTCAAGAATACCATTCCTTGTTCTCAGTGTCTTAGGCTTCATCGCCTATATACTGACAGTTCTGATTTTCCAAGATGTCAGAGGTAATACGCCAGTTCTTCTCCTACCTTTGTCATTCAAGGGAGTCTTAAAAAACTGATCGAAAGTAGGCATTCTACAAACGTCACAGAAGGAAAAAAATGATCGTATTCCATTTTACCGGCAAGACCTGTCCTTCTAACAAATTTAAATAACTTCAAAATGATCCAAAAACTGGTATATTATTTTCGCATAAAACATAGACAACTATTTGGTCAGAAATACTTTCTAAATAAATGATCAACCCGAGGCTTTCACCTTGCGTGCATGACACAAAACTTTTCCTATCATAAATAATGTTGAGACTGCCTCAACCAATGTCATCTATGTCATAACTTGCGGTTATTTCAAAAAGTTATACTTCGGCGAAAAAGAAAGACGACTTGGGGAACGATTCTGAGAACACCATCGTGACGCAGAACACAAGAAAAAAAATATCTCTCAAATTGGCCTCCCTTTCGTACATTTGATGACAGTGTTCTTTGTAAGTAAAGGCTGTTTTTTGTACATGAGTTCAAATGATAATTCTTGTGCAAACAAACAAACGTTCATTTTAAGTCGTATTTTGTTTTTCTCCAATTCAAACAGTAAGCACAGAAGTTTACCTGACAGCGACAATACAGGAGAACTGTAGCAGACGTTCAGAAGTTGCTGAGAAATTTCCAGAAATGGTGAGATAATCTACTTGATCCACATACTGGAGTTTATGGAATACTGCCATGAGATTTATCATGAAAAGTGAATCTTAATCAATCTGTTCTTGAATGAAATGGTAATATTTCTGTTAAAAAGGATATTTTGAACGATCTTCAATATGCGACAATATTGATATGTCCTTTCAGGCTTGTCAAATTGCCTTTAGGTTTGGCTGCTCCGCCAACACTGTGAACACCAGGTAAGTTACATGTTGTTGTTTTACACTGAAACAACAAACGCAAATTTGTGTTTTGGAAGGGGGGATGAGCTTTTTCTCAGTGTGTTGTATTTTAGCGGTAAAACTGGTTTTTCTTCTCGAGCAAATTTTATTTAATGCAAGATAATTTACATTTAATATACAGTGAGATATTGGCACAGAAGGATACGAATTAATTTTATTTACCTTAATTTATTACATTGGTTAAATCTCAATATATTTTAACACTTAAAAGTCACCAAAGTACAAATATGTGTGATAATACTCTTTGCTCTTTTCCGCGCCCCCCCCCCCCCTTATCTAGGTGTGGCAGTGTTGTTCTTGACTTCATGATGAGGTTCAATCAAAGTGTAGTCGTCAGCAATGTTTTGATTCTCCTGTCGGATGCTGCAAGGCAAGACAAATTCGGAGGTTTTAAAGTCAATCCAGACTCAATTAAACAAGTTTTAATACCCACGGATGGCTCGGAAAGCACAACAGAAGGTAAATTTTACAAAGAAATCGTTAAATGGTTACAAGTATTCTTCCGAAGATGGACTGTTTATAATTGTATTCCGTATCTGTTTAATTAAACAACTTATTCTGTGACTGATACATTTCCATGTTTTTGTTTTTTTCGATGTTGTTGTTTTATTTAAGGTCCTGAAGAATGCAACTGCCCATCTAACAACGTCTTGTTGGCCATAATTGGGGTTCTTGCCTTCACAATCCTTCTTCTAATTATTTACATAATCTGGCTACATAAGAAAGGTAGGTAAAAGATCATAATCTGTGATAGAAGGTTTGGCTGTAAGATTCATTATTAAGCAAAAGCAAATTTTTAACCATATCCACATCACTGTTCTTTTTGTCCTTTCGTTCTTTTCAGGCGCTGTAGGGAAACAGAGGTAAGAATTTGCTGCCAGTAGGATTGTGTCGACGTAATGTACCAGATGTGGTTTCATCTTAACAAAAAATTCCAATCAAAACTGATGAAATTCTAAGCGTTTTATAATTATGTCTATGCTTTCTCAATTGTAGGACTTATGAAGATGAAAGAGGTGTTTGCTACGTAAGTTAAAGCTAAGAAATTGAGGTCATGTTAGTGTGGCCAGATATTATGTAATCTCACTTTACCTCTACTTTCTATAAGAAAATAAACGCTTGCAGCAAATAAAAAGGAAAAAATATGTAGTTGTACATAAAAATAGCATATTGCATCAGTGGCAGATACAATGAAATAGAGGAGGAAGTTAGGCTTGATAAGTTCTTTGTCCAGGGATCATGTCCTAAGCTGCTCCATGGATTTTCTTTCGGTTGTCCTTCACTTCAATGATCGCGAACTGTTCTGCACCCGGTTGATATTTGCTTTCTAAACAATTGATTTCGCGCATTTTTGGCCGTCTTATTTTCTTGATATTTTATTTTCTAAGGGTGGGTTTAGGAGCTGAGTACAGCAGGATTTTTTTCCTGCGTTTATTTGTCAAAAATTGCACTACCAATCGACAATCTTCATGTTGCAGTTTGTGGCTTCGGCGAATATGCTATGAGCCTCGATCACTCCACTGAACATGATAGTTTCAAAAGCAGAGAACAAAATGTTAGTGATAACAAAGTGTTAGTAATAAAAAATGTTAGTAATAATAAGAACAAGAGATTATAAACTATTTTTCATCTCTTGTCATGGAAGAATATAAACGTTTGTCTGAGAAAAATGGGTGAACTGATTTTTATAACCAACGGTGTGTTGGTTTAATAGAATGGAACAGGATTAGAAGATATCGAACCAAGTCTACCCGATTCAAGAAAACTCACTCAGCCTCCTGCTGAATACATGGATCTCATAGAAGTCAACAAAGATAATAGAAAAGCACAAAGAACAGCTCCAGGTGCTGATTACGCGCCTCTTCATCCATTAACACGCTGCTGGGAAGTTCCAAGACATCACTTGACCATAGAAAAAATAATTGGTAAAGGCGCTTTTGGTCAAGTTGCCAAGGGAACAGCAGTAGGACTTCCAGGGAGTCCTGAGACGACCACAGTGGCTATTAAGATGCTTAAAAGTGAGCTCTTGTACTTTAAATTGAATGACAGTCTTGGCCTACAGACATTCAAGAATTGTTACCGGGTTAACGTAATTTTCTAGCTATTTGCCTTTTCATAAGTTATGTTGGTATTTCGACACGCTTCCCGTTAACCAAATTTTACTCCTTGTTTTTAACGCTCTAGCAAACGCTGCTGAATCGGACAAGAGAGATTTGATGAAGGAACTTGACACAATGAAGCAGCTGAAACCACATCCTTACGTCATTAAACTTCTGGGATGTGTTACTGAATCTGGTATGCTTTGGTTATGCGGGTTTAATTTTGTTGTACACATTTTTCACCTGATTTACTCTGTAACGCTTTCTCTTCGTCGATAATTTGCTTCAATGGAAGAGTCACTGCTTCACAATTGAGCACAACAAGCAACCATCGCATAAGGTTATCTTGTTTTAGCCAACACAGACGTTCCTGGATTTAGTGACAGACTAAGACCGAATATTTGCCACTGGGCAGATCATTCTGTTGTATAGGCAGAAACGCTTTTTGTGAGGGAATAATTGGTCTGTACCTTCTAATGAGATCGTTACATAGGTTTTCTTGCTTTCGTGCGATTTCTTCAAGGGTTGACCATGACTGGGGTATTTATTTATTTATTCTAATTATTGCTAATTTTTTTTAAGAGAGAGTAATATATGAACTAAATTGTTTAATTTCTTCAGAACAGCTGTTGGTTTTGATTGAATATGTGCCTTTTGGGGATCTGCTGGGTTACCTGAGAAAGAGCCGTGGATTAAAAGACACTTACTACAAAGACCCGGATATCAAACCACAAACAAATCTGACGTCGCAGCAGCTGATGAGGTTTTCTTGGCAAATTGCTGATGGAATGAGTTACTTGTCCGCAAAATCTGTAAGTTAATTAAAAACACAAAAGACAAACAATTCTAAAACCTTCTTGTAAGGTCTATCGTCATGTTAAGCACTGTCTTGCATAGAATATTATGTCTTCACAAGATCATGCCCGGGAGTTACAAACGTATTCCAATCGTCTTGATGAGGCTATTTCTTTAGGGCCAGGAACCCTCACAATCTTGACGTCATCATATAAGTTTTATTTCAATGTGAGAATTGCGATATTTGTGCATCTTTGCAGGTGCACCCCATCGAAATAAAATATCTGGATTTTTCTCGTGCAGGCAAAGGCAGAGACGTGAATGCATAGGATCTTTTAGGATATTCAGCCTAAACTAAGTGTACAACAAACGTCCATTTTAGTGACAAGGAAGAATAGGAATAAAAACTTTAAATTAAAAAATTCACTTTTGTCGCTAAACTGCTCCATTACAGAATTCTATTTCGATTAAAATCTTAAGATTAGCGTTCTTTGAAATAACTACGTATTGCAGATATAAAGTAGTTTGCTTCTCTTTGGAATATGGAGGAGTTATTGTAGTAGTTTTAATTTTCTGCCATCTGGAAGAAAGAGAAATACGCACACCATATTATGTTGCTAGATATTTCTATTTTCCTATCCGAACCATTTCATTTCAGTTCTTTTTCTTCTGCAATCGCAAATTTTTGCTGTTGCATCAATTCCTTTCAAGATCATTCACCGAGACCTTGCGGCCCGTAATGTGTTGGTTGGACAAAAGGAAATATGTAAAGTGACAGACTTTGGAATGGCCAGAGATGTGCAGCAGGAAAATATTTATGAACGAAAGACTAAGGTACTCAAGAAAAAAGGGAGGTGGGGGCGGTATTACGTATCGTTCAGTTTAGTGATCTTTCACAATCATTGTTGTGGTAAAGCTGATATATTCCTGATTTCGATCATGAATTCCTTGGGACCCTAATGAAAACATTATCCATGCGTATACGAGTACAACTTTAAATATCACTGTTTTTGACTAGTCGCTACCTATAATTCTCGAGCTGTTTCACAAAGTGATATTTAAAATCTTTAGGGCCGTCTTCCCGTGAAGTGGACAGCTTATGAGGCCTTATTGTATGGTAAATATACCACCAAAAGTGATGTGTAAGTATACCTGATTATCAACCGTAGCAATTTATCAATAAGTTTTATCAATTTTAGTCTGGACTTGAATTCTATGCTTTGTCAAAGAATACGTATATTTTATTCGTCGTATATACTGTTTATGTCTATAGTCACTTAATTTATGTTCGTTTGATTTGACTTTCTGCAGATGGAGTTATGGAGTTTTGTTGTACGAGATTTTCACCATAGGTAACATCGAATGGAAGTTAGACAAACGTAATAAGCTTCCCCATGCAACCTCAAACTCCATCAATTGACACAGGTATGTTTTAGTGAAGGTCTTTTTTTTGTCACGTTTATATTTCGATGATCTTGTGGTTCTTCCAGGCGGTTCACCTTACCCACGAATGGATGGAAGAAAAATTGCAAACTTACTCCAGGATGGATACAGGATGCCTAAGCCACCACACGTCGATGAAAAATTGTAAGTTTTCTTTGTTACCTCGTTCTCTCTCGTTGTACAAGGAAATGCTCTTCAAATCTCAAACAGATCACTTGAACAATGCCAGGTATCAAATCATGATGAAATGCTGGAAGAATGACCCAGACGCACGACCAACTTTCACTGAATTGAAAAATCAGCTTAAGGACATGGAAACCCTACACAAGGTCAGAATTTTTATCAATATGAAAGTTTTTTTTCACGTAAGACCGACTGGCTTAGGCTTAGCTAATTAGGGTTAAACTTAACAGCATTGAGCCTAAATAGCGTAGTAATATGTACTCATCTTTGTAATTTTTACGAAGTTTGCATTGCATCTTTTTGTTATGACACTGAAGCTAGTACTCTACGAAAAACATCAAAGAAGTGAACAAGAATGTCTCAATGACAATTAATACTTTATGGTTATTTAAAAAAAAATCTGACAAGCCAGCAGGAAATTCATAGAGTTACCATGGTTTTCAAATGTCTGCACGGGCTAGCTCCTGAATATCTTAATTCTAAGTTTAAATGGCGTAACTCTGCTTATGACCTCAGGGACTCTGAAAATAAACTCAATGTTCCTCTACCTCGCACTAACTATTATCGAAAAAGCTTTAGCTATAGTGGAGCCACATTATGGAATAGTCTTCCATGTGATATAAGGAACACAGAGTCTCTGGGGTTATTTAAACGCAAGATCAATGCCACTCTATAACGCACGGCATTCACGGAAAACAGCTTTTAAATATTAGTTAGTGTTTTAATTTTTAAATAGTTTTAGTTAATGTAATTGCTGATGAATTGTTTCGTGCTTAAATAAAGATTATACTACTACTATACTACTTATACTATACTAAAAGATCATAGGGTGATTGCAAAACTGCATTGAGACGCACAAAGAGTAGCAGATGACGACGCCATAAAATACTTCCTCCTTGAATTTGTTTTGGTGTGAAAACCTGACCACTCATGAGGATAACCACTTAAAACTTTTTTTATTACTTTTTTGATTATTATGATATTATTTTCCTCTGCAGAAGCTAATCGACATGAAAATGTACGACAAGCAATTGTATGCAAACGTCGAGGATTTCATGGCGTAGTTAGATACACATCTACGGTGTATGACCTGCTAACATTTTGAACACTTCGCCCAGACAAGTGTCAGGGATTAATCATCGTTTCTTTACACGCTAACTTGGTAGAGATAGCCATGTTGCGTTTAGTAGTTAGGCTGGAACGTTGTAATTCAATTGACTTTATATTCCTAAACGCTGAAACGCTTTTATAAGTTTACCGATAAAGTTTACTCTCATTTTCTCTTTAACGTATCGAGTACTTACATGTATGCCTCGACACAAGCGTTTGAGTTCAGTTTATTTTCTGGCTCAATTCTTAGGTGATGATGAGATCTCGCTCTAAAAGCCATAGTTGTACAATTTTAATAAATTACTTAAACATTTTGCCGCAAAACCCGCTTGTTTTCAGGAAAGCTAATCGTGCGCATAAATTGCTTTCCCCAAGACCGCCTTTACTTGCGATACCAACTCGAAATACTTTTATACGGAACTCTAATCAAAATTATACTTGACACATTACTTCTGCAAGAAAGTTTGTTGTTTGGCCTAATAGGGCGATAGTTTCCGCGTACTAGATACTAATACACAACGAAACTGGTCGTAGATATGGGTGGAAGTCTTTTTTTCTTGGATACGTTGCTAATGTGATAACTTTAATTTTTTTTTATATAATAAAAGTGTTGAAAAGTTCTGTGTTGACTCTGTCTACATGATGATGCCGTACATGAGTTCACATATTTCTCTCCACCACATTGATCTAACATATCTAGACCCATCCCTCTAGATCTCTCCTTTGAAGGAAGGACAAAACCAAACCAAAGTAACAGAGCTTCCGGAAGTGCAAAAAATCGCTTGTACGTGTTTCAGGAGACTTACATCCAAGAGACCATGTTCTCCGGTCACTCTCAGTAGAGGTTAAGAGTCTATCAATCTTACATAATTATAAAATAGGTTGCCTTTAAGTCAAAACCCTTCTTTCCTCAGCTGATATAAATAATTGTACTAGAAACAGTACCTAATATCAAAATAACGCTCTTTCAGTCTGGAGTAGAGGATACCTGAGGAATAGTCTTAACATTCAAATGAAGGAGAGTTTAGCGTCTGTTTGGAAATATTCCCTGACGTTATTTTGTTTTTTGAGGCAAAATGATGCTTCAGCATACAGAGGGGAGGGGGTGAAATGGAGGGGGGAAGGGGGGGTGGTGAATTCACCCTAAATTTTTATATATAATTTTTTTGAAGGTTTTTACTGAGAAGAAAATGAGTTTTATCTTAACATTTCTGCAAATGTCGAACTTTGTCAAATTTGCCATTCTAACCGACATCACGAGTCCACCCCTGATGCAAAGATTGTCATTAGTCTGTAGTGGGATAAGGTAAGTTTACTAAGGATAATTACTATACTGCTTTTAAGAGTCGCTTCTTGGGAAGAATATTACACGTTGTTTGATAAGGTGGTTGGGTTTGTAGGAGTATCATGTGTGTTCTTTCCGTCGGTTAGTTCATACTCTTCACTAAACTCAAACGGCGCTGTTTTTTATTTCTATTTTTTTCATTTTTCAAGTCATGAAAAATCGTTCTTGAATCCTCATTCTCAACAGTGTAGCACATGCTATATGACTGCCTGATATGTCATTTATAAATCAGTATCAGCATGACTATACATACTAACGTAAACAACGGAACAATATGTGATGTTCTGGAGGGATGTTACTAAAAAACGATAAACGATGAACGAGGAAGGAAGAACGGAGAACTCGGTCTTTGGAGTAATCTGCTAAGACGATAAATTAAGTTGTTACTGAAGCGTTTTGACTTAAAATTTGACTTCAAAAGTTTAGTTTCAAGACGATAGAAATTGCAGGTGCGCTAGAAATCGGGTATTTGCATTAATTGGAGAATCAATCGTTCCGCCATTTATCCTTTCTAAAAGCGCCTAAATGAAGTGATTTTTTAATCTGGAGAACTCAAACAAATACAAGAACAAAAATTAAATTACTTTTGGTTCGCTTTTACATCAGGCGATGAAGTGGGAAGCCTTTGTTTTACCATAGTCTTGAACTACTGGTAATCATTGATGCATAGGCTGTGCACAAAACTATAATTTGACTATACATTTATAGCCAATACCAATCCTTGCACATAATAAAATGTCAGTAGCTAGGATCAGAGGAAAAAATAATATGATTGTTACGTTTACCACAAGAAAACTTTCACTGGGTTACTAACTTAATTATTTCAGCTTCACCTCGTACTCTTACAAAGTGGGTCTCATTAAGACACTCGTTGATAGGGCCTACAAAATTAATAACACCTGGTTAAGATTTCAAGAGGACATTAACAACCTTATTGATATTTTAAAAAAGAATCTTTTCCCAGCTCATTTAATAGAGAAGATTATAAACCGTTATATCACTGGGACCCAAAACAATCATCATCCCCGGGATTCCCTTCCTACCACTTCACCTACGTTCTACTTTAAGCTACCCTACATGGGCCATTTCTCTGCTATCACTCAAAAAAAAATCCGCCATTTTATTAAGTGCTATTGCAATGACTTGGATATCAAACTGGTTTCTCTTCCTTTAAAATCGGTAATTTGTTTGTTGTGAAAGACCCTGTCCCTGACGGGCTCCGTTCACGTGTGGTTTATAAGTTTGTATGTGCTGGCTGTAATGCCTGTTACGTCGGTGAAACCTGCCGGCATTTTTCCACACGTGTTAGAGAACACTTAGTCAGTGACAGGGCCTCTCACATTTTCAAACATCTGAAAGATTCTCCTGTAGTGTTCAACAGATAATTTCCATGTTTTAGATCACGCCTCCACCAGCTTTCAGCTTAAGATAAAAGAGGCTATTCATATTCAAAGAGAACAACCATCTTTGAATCAGCAATCACACCATGTAAATCTAAAACTATCTTTTTAATTCTCACACTTTCGTGCTTTACCTCTTTTCTTGTTGTCACTATTCGTCTTAATTAGCATTGTTCTACTTACTATATAATTCAACTTTCAACGCTTTGTAAAGTAATTAACTGAAGATGACAGAAGTTTCTGTCGAAACATGTCTTTCAAACTCAAAAGTGTTGTCGCTTTCTTTAAATTAGAATTTGGTTGAAAAATTAGAAATCAGCATAGGCTAAACAATTATGATTCCTAGAAAAAGAAATGCGTACTGATGAAAATGCAAAGCAAACTTTTTTACAACACCTGCCTGTACCTGTGCAGCAGGTAAACCTGTAGTTCAAGTCTTCGATGACTTCGAAATTTTGATGCACACCTCAAAAGGATACCAAATAAATTTCAAGTTTTTATTTATTCAGTTTGGGTTAAAGAGGTAGAATTAAGTCAAACATTCATACAATGACAGGTTCAAGGAATCTTCACAACTAATTCATAAGGTTAGTCTACCCGGACCAATCACCTTCGTGTACAAATTAGACCAGGACCCAGTTACATGAAGAGCGGATAACGCTATCCAACAGATGAATTGCTATCCAGCGGATAAGTGATAGCAAAAGGTATAGCATTATTCATGGGATAGAGTTTTATCCAGTAGAGAGCGCTATCTAACCTTCGAACAACTGGGGCCAGGTTTGAACTGATAATGCACAAAAGAACCATCTGTGGTGAGAGGGCATGCTTTCCTTTCTTCATTTAAAGAAATACTGAGGTTATCTTCTTTCCACAAGCTCAGTGGAAAGTGAGAGTGATTGAGACTGATATTGACTATGTTATTTGAATATATATCCAGAGGAGGCAAAAAAATAAGATATGGTCTGCACAACTCTCTTATTTTTATTTTTTTAATCTTCCTGCTTTGTGCATTATGTGGATGCCAATTAAATTTACTTTCATGCATTAAAATACAAACAATGTTCTCTTCATATATGTGCCCTAAACATTACAGGGGAGGAGGCAGGTCAAAGTAAAAACATGAATTAAAAAAGGAGGGCCCCCGTTAATTTCAGTCCGAATTAAAGGAGGATCCTTGCCTTTCCAGATTCCAACCCTTTAAAACTCCCATTTCTTGAGACCAATTCCATATATCAACGTTTAGTTTGGGTATAAGCATTGATAAGAAGCACCATGCATTAATGAAAGCTTGAGAAATAGTATTTAATGCAGTCTAAATAATACTATTACATGTTACAATGTGGTAACACAGCAAAATTATATAATCACACAATTCCAAACAAAGGAAGCCAGGTTATTGACTCACCTCCTTCAACTTTGAGTGCTTAAAGGTCCGAGGAATAGATATGACAAACAGGTACAATTTATACAAAGTTGAAAGTTTGAAAGTGAAAAAATATACATACATACATAAGATATACATTACAATCATTCATTCAGTCATTCATTTATTAATTTTGTCTGGTAGTCAGTCAGTCAGTCAGTTGGTCAATAAGTGGTCATGCGGGAGGCACGTGCTCTAGGTATTTTCTTTTGGATCAGATCTGAAATAGGATATCAAAAACTACATATAACCCCCCTTTTTTCAGACATTCAAGCTATTGCAGTTTTCAGGCATTCAAGCTATCACATTAAAGCTATTGGAGTTCAACAGTGCTTTTATGTTTCCAATTTTTGCAACAAAAAAAAAACAGCAACAACAACAAAGTGAATTACACACCTGTCTCTAAAAATCAAAATAAAGAGTAGATTTCATTTGTAGTTTTTATGAAATGCCATAATAGGAAATTTTTGGATCCCCCTTCCCCTATTGGTCTCCCCTACACGCCTGCATCCCTCCACTTAACATTCCCTCCCGTAAGCAGAGTTCATGTACGGCGGCCCTCTGGCGTTAGACTTACCTTTATCAAAGCTTGTTGTTGTTTCCATTTCGTGTTCGTACAGTAGCTTCTCGGCTGATTTTACATCAGGCACAAGATAGAAATTCTTAGAGATGACATGGTTCGAAGATACACGAAAGAGCTGATACCAAAATAGAGGGAATCTTGAGGAAAATTTCTCCCTATAAAATTGATTCTTGCTATGTACTGACTGAGTTTGTGCTTCTGGATTTTGATCCGCTTGACTTCCGTTTCCGGCCTTAGGAAAACGACCCCACAGAGATAGATCAGCGGAACCCGACCTTGATTATATTTATTGGCCCTTGGAAAAGAATCCACGATTGATAAACAGGAAAGAGGAGTTGAAAACTGTCTGTTACAAGTTATTTTTTATTTGCGTGACTTTAAGTTAGCTTCATACGCGCGCGTGATTGATCTCGGTGCCATCGAGTCACGCTCATTCGACACATTCGCAAGTTTCACGTATGGTTTACGATAAATTGAACATTTTGCCGAAAGGAAAGTTTCCACAATTCATGCAAATGTCCCAAGTGTATAGGTTAGATCGAGTTTTCTTCCATAAATTGCATCATCCGCCATGTTGTATAGGCAATATTACCGACTACGGCCGACAATTTCACGAGGGTGATCGTGAGAGTCGGTCCCAGTCTCGATACGAAGAGGGGCCTCCTTTTTTACCCGTTCAAGGGACTTCCGCAAGTTTAGGCACAACCTTCCTCATTGAAGCATCAGCGAAGGTCTGATAAGATGGTGTCTTTCAGTGATTATGAGATTTACTTAATCTTTCTTCTGCTGGTGAAGTTTCACGGGCCAGGTAAGTGTGAAATTAATTCTCCCATACAAAGGATTTTACAGTGTTTTTTATCATGTGCCAGTTTAAGCTTAGAAACCGTAAACGCCGACCCTTTATTTCTGAACGTGACGTTCGTCAAAATTATTTCCGAACTCCAAGGTGGCTTTCAACAGTTTTTTTAATTTCAAATTTAAGATATGATGTTGGGATTTCAATGACGTACGTGATAAATGAAGTCTGAATAACAATGATGCAATGCAAATCAAGAGCAAAGGATTTAATGTTCAAGTGTAACAATACCATACGATCAGAATTTTACATCAACTCTGAAGCTGGGAGGTGCACTATTTTCTTGAATAGTTTGAGTTTAAGTTCCTGCTTTGCCAGGTGGCTCTCCATTACAAACATGATGGCCATGCAAACCCAGGAAAGAGTTGCCATCTATACGTAAACTCTCTTCCTTGCCATCCATCGTTCATTATTGGGAAGAGTTGTTTACAATTTTTCCACTCATTATTGGTTCAAAGAATGACCTCAGCGAGGATAACTGCTGCCAGCTAAGTTTAGTGGGATTTTTTCTCTAGGTAGCAATCCTGTAAAGAAACTACATAACGCACTTGGATGGATAATTGAGTATTATTTGTTCAATTACCGACATGTATGATTTGTCTACTGACTTGACCAGTTTTTAGCTTTATGCTCATATGATTGTGGTATCCCACACCAGTAGTCATGCACTACTTATTCTTGTTGCATATTTAGAAAAAGGTAAAGTTTTACTAGGACCAAAGTTTTTGAAATGTGTGTGTATACATGTGGGCTTATGATAAATATACGTACTGAGATTTTCTCCCAACTAAATTTGAAAATAAAATTGACTTGTAATAAACTGCGCAAATTCTGATAAGTCAGATGGTTTTTCTCACAAGGGAGAAATGAGCCGAAATTTTTGACCAGTGAAAACAGTAGTGTGGGTTTTCTTTGCCTTTGTGGTGTGGCTTTTGCTAAAGTGATAGCAATGTTTGCTGGTTGCATACAACTGTGGAATCATGACTTCAGGGTTAAAAACAAGAAGTCAGCTGTTGGTGTAAACAAGTTAAATTAATTTACGAAGATAATGTCAGAGAAAGCTGGAATTTATGAAAATTTGTGAAAATCACTCTGATTTCACTTCATGCAAACTGATCACAATCTTTGTCAAAATCTTTGCTTAGATCAATTCCTGACATTCACAATCTGAGGAACTAAAGTAGAATCTCCTCCAAAATGGTACAAAAGACTTAAATTTCTAGATTCTGACTCCGATAAGAAAGCATGACAGTCCACCTTTGCCATTTCATTTGTGCTTATGTAAATGAGCAAAAAGTTATGGTTGAAATTGGCACTATAATTCCTATGGTATCAACAAACACTTTTCAGTCATCTAAGGAAGTGATTAATGCAATAGAAGAAAATTAAATTGCGAAGAGCATGAAAGATGCTAAAAGATTTAAGCATAACACTTTAAAAAACAAAGGGATAAAGTTTTTGCTGATTCAATTGAAAAAATCCCTTAACACTGCTTGCTCATCCTGATACAAGGAATCAACACAATTATAACAAGCTGTGTGCAATACTTAGTTCTTTATTCACTGAATATATGACAAGATTTGAAAGCACCTGGAGTGAGCAATTATACTAAAACAATTATTTGCTGAAGGCAAAGGGAAGATCAATGAATAACATTTGCTTTGCCTTCGGCAAATATTGTTAATATTTGTTCACTATTATATCATTTTACCGTAATTAGGGGCAATGCAACTCGCAAAATATGCCGTGGTTTTAAACTGTAGAACAGGGCAAGAATACAGACAGAAGTGATGCATGTGATTTTTGATTTATTTTCAAATTTTTAGACTGTATTTTAACAATGAACTTTAAAGCCCACAAAAAATTTTGTTCTGGTCATTAAGAACACTTAAAATAAATGGTTTCTTTACTGTTGTTTTCTTCTTTCATGCACATCTCATGTGATGGGTAGGATGCTCATATAAGACCATACAAATTTTACAAGACTAGAAGCCAAAGACCAGAAATGAAATGAGTGGAATAATAAATCCCTCATTCCATAGTTTTAAAATATAATACATGTGGATACTTCCACTTTCCATTTTCCACCTTGACAAGTTATTCTTCATAAAATTTCTTCTAGTGTACCACTTTCAAATTTTGGGAATTCACCACAGACTGTACATATTTCAGAGGTTACAGAAAGTGGAACTTGTCAAAAATGATTTTCATAAGGTGCAAATAGTTACCTATTACTATTACTGTTACTGAACCTTATTTCATAGCAAATGAAAGTATATTTCAAGCTGACTGATATCAGTGAATATGAATTCTAGTATATTTACACTTATTATTGTTATATTATCCTCACATGTGTAAACAAAGGGCTGAGAATATTATGTTGATGATTGTCTATTTTAGGTGGTGTGAATCAGCGTTTAACCCAGGAACCTTCTAATCCAAGCTACTTCATCAATGGTAGTGATGCCAACCTGGTGTGGGACTACACTGATCCACAAAATGACATTCAGAGCATTATCTATAGTGTTCTGGTTAATGGTAGATGGGTCGAAATGTTGGTTAATAACAGTCTTGGTGTCCAAGAACATCCTAACATTCCTCCATCTTACAAAGGAAGAGTTAAAATTGAAGGAAAAGCTACCCTGGTTATCGAGAACATCAACCCTGGAGACAATACTGAATTTCAATGTGAACTCAGGGGAGGCCTAAGCTCGCTTAAGAGTACAGTTCAGCTTATTGTGGCAGGTGCGTATTACAGAACCATTCATAGTCAAACAGAAATCAAATGTATTCTACTCATGTGTCTCATATTTCTGAGATCTGGAGAAAGTAAACAATAGCATAAATTTGCACAAACCTTTATATGCAGGGCTGAAAGTAGCTAGCCAATCCGACTTTTGCGAACAATTGTGCTACTTTTACTTGGCATGTGATGCTCCACAAAAGGAGAAAATAAATTCTACCATTTACTTTGCTGTCATTCTCATCAGTAAGAATTCAAAGAGTAATTGCTTCATTTTTCTGGCACCAACTACTGGGTTGCTCTGTTATGCATAGGTAACTATTATTAATATGAGTACTGAGATTTTCTCTTAGCGAAGCTGTCAATTAAAAATGGTCAGTCAAAACTGGAAACTATCCTACTAGTTCCATGATTTTGCTAAATCAGTGAAGGAGAATATTGCATGACCAATCACAGGCATTGTGTGAAATTAATTTGGTGTGAAAAAATGGCATTGCTTTTCAAGTCTTTTAAAGGAACTTGCCAAAGGAATGAAAGTTGGCATTATGCTTTATGATGCTTTCTGAGGATTATAAACTTCAAGGTTTACAGATGTAAATTTAGTCAACTGAGTGAGAATGGTGACTTCCTGAAGTAAGTTCTTAGACTAAGGAGCAAGGCGAGACTTGGACTAAATTTACATGCTGGAGCAAAATTTTCTTAAAGTTTTGGAAGTAATAAACCAATAAAGTCTATCATCCAAGTTCTTTATGCTCTTTGAAAGACGTTGAGCATGCAAACAGAAAATAATCCCATGATGATCAACTTGGCCTGGTAGGAGTGCTGTTCCTAGCAGATGCTGTTATTCATGGAGGTCAGTTCAACAGCTCTAATTTTATTGCTGACTTTGGTTGCTCCACTGAGAAACTGGCTGAGTTCTACAAAGAGCTCCAAGGGACTAAAAGTACTCAATTTCAATTTAGAGTATGAAACATTTTTTGAGCTTATGCAACCTAAACTTTTCCAAAAATTTTCATGTATAAAACGGAAGCATAGTGTTCTTTGAGCAGACTTTTTAATCTTCTCTCTGAGTGTTTTAACTTTCATTTTCGAACACAGTACCTTGGATGTCCTAACAACCTTAAGTACATAGAAACATGTGTGATATTAAGTATGTAACTTCTTGGTCATTTAACTGTGATTCAAAGTTGAAAACAATTGTGATATCTTAATACTCATGTACAATTTAATACTTCATTGTTTTCTTGAACGATTTTATTCACTTGTTGCAAAGAATCCAAACTCACTGTTTAATGTTTTTGATCGTCTATGACTGGTGAATAAAAATTGTCACCTCTTTCATCTCTACCAAAATGCTGGTTGTCGTTTACATATAGATTGCGTTTGGATAGAAGTTGTTACATAAAGAATGGAGTCTATTATGTAACAAGATGTTGTGGAAAAGTGTGTTAGAGACTTAGATTCTCGTTTGACCGGTTTGACAGCTGTTCATTCACTAGTTTTCTCCTGTCTGCTCACCGCATATCCAAGATGTCCCGTGCACTGTCAATAGTTTTGCAAGTTTTGACTTAGCGTGTTCACCATGATCCTTTTGGCATTGAGTTTCGAAAAAATTTCATCTTTATCCTGACTATATTCATCTTCAAGTGGTTAAATGCCTTTTTCCAGGTAGCATAGGGTCTTCCATGTGTAGCCAAGTAGAACACCTAAATTTGGCTTACATCCTAAGGTTTCTTCTATTCTACTGCTGATGTCATCAATGATATTGATGAGGCTAATGCTCCCAAGGTTTCTGAGATATGAAGACAGCTAAGAATCATTTTGTTCCTTTTGATAGGCGGCACATTTTAGTACAATTTAAAGGACATCTGCCTTCTTCTGGTCTCTTAGTTTCCTAGTTGATAATAGTTGATAATTTTTCTTCTTAAGGTGTAGACTTATACTTTAGGTGGTATTTTGAACTAATTTTACTATCTTTCCTTTAAAGTGCCAGGTCAGCAATTGTAAATGGGTAGATATAATTCTATTTAGATATTCTATCAATATTAGACTGATCAATAGCGATTTCGTAAAATTTTTGACAAAAATGAACGGTAGAATTATTCGATCAAACTTCGGTCATTTTCAAGTGAACAGTAAGAATGTCACGATGAAAATAAATATGCGTGTAAGAAGTAGAAAATTTTATGGAAGTGTAAACGGACAATGAGAACATACAAAGAGAAGAAATAATTAGAAGCTAATTGAAAACTAAATTGAAATTAGAAATGAAACTTAAAATCCTAATTAAAAACCTTTGCAGGAATTGAGTCCAACTGGACATTGAGAGCAGGTCTCAGTTCTTGAATAAAAAACATTTCGTAAATTAGGCAGTCAAATTTGTTCGTACTCTTCTTTAAAACACTCAAATTCTTCGTAAGATCCCTTGGGGCCAAAGAATGCTTGTTGCGAAAATGCTTGCCAATCGATGGAGTCGATTTTTTGTGTTCTTGAACATGTTGATGTAGATGGCGGCGTGTAAAACCAACATAACCTGCATCGTACAGGTGTTGGAAACTGTTCGATACGTTAGTTATTCTCAATTTGATTGATATTTACAAGTGATTTCGTTTATTTATACATAACTAAGCAAACATGTATGCGGCACGTGTTTTATCGTCCATATATGGCACTGTTCCTTGTGCTTACAACGGGACGTTGAGTGTGTTTCCTTCGAATTAGCCGAGAGTTGTGAGTGGGAGTCAACCGAAGCGTAGTAGCAAAATTGTTGAATCAAGCGAATAAATCGTCAGTTTATAAGGAAGCGTGGTACAGCTTTTTCACGTTTTCGACACAGGTCACATTTAAATTTGTATACAACGGTCGTGTGGCAACAGACGGGTTTGCTATGAGCTCCCCCTTGATCCTCTATTAGCCATTTTTTTATGTGCAGCATCGAGGATACTCATAAAATCGATAAATTAAGTGAATTTGATGTCTTTATAACGCGCAGTGTTTAGGAATCATTGATTAATCCCGGTTGTCTTCGAGGTCGTGTGACCTGTTACTTGAGCAAAATTATGATTCCGCCGATACCTGTCCTATAGAAACGCAACACATCGCTGTCTTCACCTCGAAATTTGAACATCGTCTATCGATCGTGAGCACGGTTTTAACGGTCGGCGATTTGAAGCTTTTTATTTATAAGGTTGAAACTGAATACAAATGTTACGCGCGAGATTTCAAGAAATACTGCCTTCATAAGAGCAGTTTTGCTTCGTTCGTACTTTCGTATTCATGCCTAGCGTTATGTGATAATGATAGTGATCGTTATGACACTTTTTAACAGACGCTCGTTCTTGTTTACTTCTGTTCATTGATAAGAGTCGAGTACGGCGCTGAGTTGACAATGAGCGGAGTTATGAGCAATTTTGTTGGCAACTCAGATTCACACTGAAGATTCAAGAAAATAGAGCGAATCAAATCGTTCAAACAGTAGCGGCAGTCTTACCTACTTGTGAACAAATATGTTTTTTTAGCTTGACGTTAACCGCAAACAGCAGAATGGAATCTTATTTTCTTCACTTATCCTATGAACTTAAAATCATCCTGGTAAAACATTAGGAAAATGTCTCCTGCTGCAGCAAACTGCAGATAATTTCACATAACTTTACTAAGGAATGAATGCAAACGAGTTAACTTTTGCTGCTAGTCGCAAGCCGTAAACTTTTACGAAACGACTCTATTGAACATGATATTTTCTGATCTTGCTCGCTTTCTAAGGAAGTGCCAAGTAGGTCAAAAACTTTTTCCTTTTTCTTCACAATGCAGGCAGGCCATTTCAAAAATAAACTGACGCTAATCGCTTCGGGACATAACCACGTAATGTCACCAACATGGAATACCTCCTTTGTTATAAACATAACACACCATTACAAGTTAAATAAAAGAATGCTTCCTAGATATCAGTAAGCTTCTTTCGCGCACGTTTTTTTTACGTGCGTTTGAAAAAATTGCACGCGTGTGCATGGGTTTTTTAACGCGCTTTTCGCGTGAATTTTGGGCCAAGTACCTCTGAGCTGTACTGTAATGCCCGTAAGTCCATAAAGTCCATTCTTAATGCAGGGCAGTAATTTTTTTTCTTTGCGTTTGAATTGGGCTTAAGAACGTTTTATTTGTGAGTATAATTCTTCAACATGTGGGGGAAGAGTCCGAAACTCTCCCTTCTGCAAACTCCCTTTGCAGATCAATCATGATGAACAATCAAATTATTTAATGTTAGGTAAAAGAACGATCAGTTCAAGGAGATGGGTAAGTTCTTCTTTTAACTTTAAGTAATGGCAAGCATCATTCAGCATGCCATTGGTGTATTATTTTTATCCGGAAGAATCCATAGTATCTCTTTCATCAAAATTTTAGTTCTCTGGGTTGAGGATGTCTTCAGTAGATCCTTTGTCAGACCAAGTTCCAAGTGAGGTGTGGCTTGATTGGCTATGTTCCTATTTGTTTATGCAGTGGCTAAAATTTTATCCAAAAAGATGGGGCTAGCTTAAAAGCTAGGGTCCTTAGCCCAATGAGTGACTTCCTGAATTAGCTCTTAGTTCCCGATACTGGGGCTCTGCTGAACAATTTAGCTCGTGAGCAAGCTAAATTGTACTGAATAAAGTTTGAGCCTCCTTATAATAGGTGGTTGTGGGGAACCAATTGCTGGATACTTTTGTTTATTTTATTGTAATTGGGTAAATTTTAAAACTCAGTCCAAGTAAAATTTGCTACGCCATATGAGGAATGATATAATCTCTTTTACCTTTCAGAGGCACCACTTATAAAACTCTCCTTAGGAGGAAAATATTACAGTGAAGGATCCCCTGTCACCATAGCATGTGAAGCTTCTGGGAAACCACTGCCAGATGTAGCATGGATCAGAAATGGAGTACTGGAAAGTTCAGGGATGAAAGCTGCGTTTTTAAAGTTTGATAATATAAACAGAACAGATGCAGGACAATATACATGTCGAGCCAATAACTCGGTGGAAGTCACTTCCATTGACAAAACAATTGTAGTTCACTGTAAGTATGTTTTAACCTTAATTTTCTATTTCTGAAATTACTTTATTTACAGTGCGAATCCTGTTATTGGGTTCAGTACCCAAAACGGACGAATCTTTTCCAAAGTGTAAGGAAACAGAATTCCACCTCAAATCATTTTCGGCTTTGTGTGCATCAGTCTCAAGTGTTGATTGGGACAATTGAATATAGGTGGAATCATTTTTCACATTATTTTGCTTTGGAGGGCGTGACAATATTCTCTCCAAGTCATTGCTGCAGTTGGACTATGTTTAACTCAGAAAATGGCTTTAGGCCATTTGTGAGTCATTGTGACAACCCAAAATTCACTCCGTTTGACTAGCGCACAAGGCTCGCGCATATTCTGATTCTGTGTGAGGGCGCTAGTTGAGGCTTCATGGAAATCCAAAAATTGGTCAAGATCCTCACTGTCAGCTGAGAAATTACACTTTATTTTTACTGATAGCTGAGATCAGGTGCTCGATGTAAAACGGGCTGAAATTAAGACTGCATGCCTAAGGTTTGTGCACATATTTGCGTGAGTGGCGCTCGAAGAGATATGCTATTTGAGGGCGAGAATCCATTTTATATTTCATTACACGTAGGCCTTGCCACCTTATACTGAATACTCGACTGCCAAATAACACAAAAGTGACGGACTGTATTGTGGAGTGATTACAACCTTCACTCTTTTTTTCATCGAAAGACAGGGAAAGGAAAGAGAAATGCTGCGCCCGTGTAGTTGATGTCCATGGCTTTCTGGTTTGGGAGGTTGTGTAACCAACGTCCAAATAAAAGATTTTAGAGTGAGATTATCGCCTTTTCGCCGCTTCTTTACCAGAAATGGATTAGGGTAATGCTGATACAAGGGAAGAGTAAGTTTTTGTTTGGAAAGCCATTTAATATGTGGTAAAGTCTACCGATTAACTTGTTTCCATGCGCAAGGGTTATTGTGAATTTGACACCGTGTAATGGTCTTGAAATTTAGAAAAACTAACCATATAAATCGCCAAGGAATAACTCAACCAAACCGTGTCAGTTTTTTTTTTCCCCGTGATCTTGTTTTTCCTGACAGGAACCTTTAGGGAGTTCGAGAAGAAAAATTGCAGCTCAAAGATCTTTGGATTTTTCTCAAACAAACTATCACTTGAACTGGGGATTTCCTTATGGTTTAATTCATCGCTTATTTTATCCTTTCGGTGAGCATCAGCTCGGTAAAAATAATTTCCATCACCGCTGACAACGATTTCTCTCCTTTGAAGAAGTATACTTTCAAACGTCGTAATTTATTTATCAAATACGTTAGAAAGTATAAAAATAGGCTGTACATGTATAAACAGAACTGAAAAGACTTAAAAGAATTATTTCCTAGCGATTTCTGGGTAATTTTGAAATACTTTGAGACCATTACGCGATGGCGATTTCACAATAGACCTTACGCAAGTTTTTCGGTATTTTTTATAACATATTTCGTGGTAATTCCAGCAAAAACTTTAACTTCTAAGGTAACAACATTATCTTTATTATGAAAAATTCATAATCTCTTGCCAAAATAGCTTTTTTTGGACGTCCAAACAACCTTTCACCATACGTTCCTTCATAGCGAGTTACTATGTTTGCCCCGTGGCGATCCCAGAAATCTGTGTGCAAACGCAAGGATCCGATTACTGGCAACTCATTCATTGTTTCCGTGTTTGCATATGCGCTGTTGTTGTTGTTGCTTTCTGTTGTTAGGAGCAGGTAAAAAGGAAGCATGAACGTTATGCTAATCTCTAGATTTTGAACTCACCCATCAAAATTACAGCAGACATGCTTTCTTGGAGTATACCACATATATAACACATTTCCTGTACGAAAAAAAACAAGTAAACAAAAACAATTTAAATGTCCGGAAATGCCGTTTCGCCCAAGCCAATTGCAACGAGATCGCAGCGTAAGGGTTTGTTGCTCCCACCGATCACATTTTGGCTTTAGGGTTGCACTTGTGCAAGTACAAATCTATTGTTACTGACGTTCTGTGACGACCTTTTTAACAAGCCATATTCAATATCTGCTTCTTTACAAGAGAAAGTGAGTTAAAACAGTAATTTCCACTACCGCCTCCTGATTTTTGTAGAGAGATATCAGACCTGCTTCTATTTTCAAGTCCAGGAATGGTCTTATATCTATCGATGTAAGGTAATATATGTACTTGCATACTTTTAGCCATGTCGTCGTACATGTAAATTTGACATTAATGATGATAACTTAATCACGGACATAATCAAGATTATTATAGGATATCATATTTTTTAATTAGAAATGCTGAGCTTTGGAACTTGTTACTACCTGGTATAAAAACAATCCACTATTTTTCCTCTTTTAAGACCAGCCTAAACAATAACAAGAAACTCATAATCCTCCTGGCTGCTATTGATATATGTTTTTAGTACAATTGCCTGGGTGATTATAGAGATGCATGCACTCTGATTGGTAGAAGAGTGCGTCATATCTCGCTTTCATCACTTTGCGTGAGGTAATTATAGCAGGAGCGCCAAATATTAAAATGGCTCCCTTACATTTTGTTTATGTCATGCTGCAAGGGACAAATGGGAAAGGAGAAAATTAAATTCTGAAGAGTGGGAAAGATGCTAATAAGCTTGGCGTGATACTTTCCAAAAGAAAGATATGAAGTTTTTGCTGATGGAGTGAAATGAATCTGTTAAATTCGAGTGGAAACTGGCTTATCTTTATACAAGTAATCCATACTATTGTAATAGAATTTACAAAACACATTTGCAACATGTCTATTTGTTTTCTTAGTGTATTTTAGTGATATAGGGAGTTAGATAGCAATTGGAACGGCAGTTCTGTTTCTTCTCCTTTTGCAGCCCGAGAACTTTTGTTCCAATTGTTATTCAACCCCTACATCACTAGCATACATTAAAATAAATTAAATTATATACATTAATATATATATATAAATATATATTATATGTGTATATATATATATATATATATATATATATATATTTATTTATTTATTTATTTATTATATGGCTTAGGCTTGTGGACCCAGGACCCCATAAATAGGGTCTCATACAATGTGGGTCAGAAGAGGTTTGTAGAGAGCAGCCGACAGGAAATCGCACAGGTTTGCTAAGTGCCAAAAATGTAGCATTCATCTTTAAGAATTGATCTAAAGTGAAAGTTTAAACGTACATCAAACACAACGAATGTCGATTGCTACAACTTCAAATTGCTGGCAACAAAACTAGAACTCAACGGTTAAATAAAACATGCTGAACTAAATAATTCGAGCCATACGTTGTTTTTTGGATTGACAATATAATTTCCCTATTGTCTTGGTACTGGTGAGGCAGGACCTCTGATTTGCACTTCGAGGCCGATGGATGTTCCCCTTCGCTAACGCACACTTCCTTTCATGAAGTCGTTCAGTATTGCTGGAAGACCACGTGGACTTGCAGCCAGTCGTTCGAAAAGAGGGGGCACTGAAGATTTTCATTTTGACGAATTTGCATATCGTTGAAAACAGAGATTAAAGGTTGCCCTTCCTAGAAATGAAAGTTATGAGCTGTTTTATCTTAGTATTCAAGCCTATGTTGCTTAATCTGGCAACTAGTGTAAACAGGTGTTTATTAATTTCCGGATTTTTTTTTATTTCTGGAGTGAAATTTGACGATTATTTGTCCTAAAGTCCTTAAATTACGATTATTTATCGCAAATGGCATCTCTTCCGATTTATAGTCTCAAGGCATTTTATATCACTACTAATGATTTTCAGTGAACTTCATTTCTGTCTAAAAAGAGTGTTTACCAACTACGTTTTCTTTGTTTTCCGCCCTTCCACGAAGTATAGTGTGGGCTTACGATGTCGTGAGAGAGGTGAGTAGCACCTCTTCTCAGTGAGAATGAACACAAATACATGTACATTAATTTCGGACAGGTTTCAATTAAATTAAAGTTTAAACAAAAAAAATTTAAAACAAACAGCCAAATAGGTCAATGTACGACAAATTCTTCCCAATAACAGCTTCTTGTGAAGCTGGACGTTTGTTTACGAGCAAGTAACAGATGAAACCGGTGGCGGTGAAGGATGCCAAGGATGGAACATGAAATAATATTATTTCATTCTTGGATAACTTGCATTCCCCTGCACTTGTAGTCTTGGCTATGCAGAACTGAAATTTTCCACGCTCAATCTTTTAAAAAAAGAGCAATGTTTCATTGATATCCTTACCCCGAAGCTTTTTGGAAATACGTAATCCTAAAGAGAGATGCGTTGCATTTACATCAGCGAAGGAGAGAGAAATATTCGAGTCGCGGCTAAATTTCTCCATGCTGCTAGACTTTCCAAAACTGGTGTATTTTCGAAATGTGTTCTTCAAGAGCAATAGGGAAAATGATCTATCCAAATGGAAAAACCATTTTCGATTTTTTTAGTGAGACGTTTTTGTGACTACTACGCGTGAGCAAAGTAGTGACTATTGCCATCGAGTGAGTTTACCGAAAGTGAGTAAGTAACAATAGAATATACTTCGGAGCCAATCAGCACACAAAGACAACCAAAGTTAGGACTCTGCGAATAGTGCGATGATTTGCCGATAGTTCGACACACCGGAAGTCGAATCGTGCGTTAACATACCGGAAGTGGAGCGTGGCAAGTAATTTTTTTTTTGAAAATGAGTAGCATGGTATACTGGATGTCGAAATCGTGCGTTAACATACCGGAAGTGGAGGGTGGTAAGCAATGTGTGAAAATGAGTAGCATGAAAAGAGAAAATGACAACATGAACCTTCCACGTTCCAAAAGCATGAAACGGCCGGATTTCCATTGTCAGAATAACATAAATATTTTAATTAACCTTCTTTCTTCCTTAAGCATTAAACAGAGGCATTAAATGTTGACGAATCGACACGATTCGAACGGGTGGACACGACTCGTCATAAGTAAAATAGATCCGTCTCACCGGAAGTCGATTCGCAAAAGAAGACAATGCATACTTAAGCGTTAAATTGGGGTATTCAATATAGACGAATCGACTCCAGTCACACGGATCGACTGGACTCGTCGTTAGTAAAGTCGTCGGGCAAATCGACTTCCGGTATGACAGGTAGACATCAAGTGTGAGGAGTGGTTTGAATCGAGTCGATTGGACAAAATCTGCAACCCCTTTCGCGGTCACTAGCGGAAAATTTTGGAAGTGTCTTGCGAATCGACTTCCGGTATGACAGGTCGACATCAACTGTGACGAGCCGTTCGATTCGAGTCGAATCGAGTCAATTCGACAACATCTCCAGCCTTCCTTCGTAGTTACTCGCGGAATATTTTCTAAGTTGTCTAGCAAATCGACTTCCGGTGTGACGAGTCGACATCAACTGAGACGAGTCGTTCGATTCGACAACATTCTCAACGACCCTTGGTAGTTACCTGTGGAATATTTTCTAAGTACCTTGCGAATCGACTTCGGGTGTGACAGGTGGACTTTAACTGAGATGAGTCGGTCGAATCGACTCGATTTGACAACATCTTCAACCCCCATTTAGTAGCTACTTGCAGAAAGTGTCTAGCAAATCGACTTCTGGTTAGACAGGTCGACTTTGACTGAAACGATTTATTTTATTCGACAACGTTTTCAACAATCCTTGACAGTTACTTGCGAAATATTTTCGAAGTGTCTTGCAAATCGTTTTCCGGTATGCGTTTCCATCTAATGAGAGATGGTTTATCAGATTTCCGGTAAAACGGGACGCATCAACCGCGAATCGACTTCCGGTAAAACGATTTGCAAACTGCCTTTGACGAATCGTAGCGGTTTGGGTCATTTTGGTCGTATGATCAATTTTTTCCGACTTGATGGGTTACTGTTACAACTATTATTTTTCCAATAAGTGTAGTCTACGCTGCGTGCTCTCCGCGCTCCTCTATTGAATCAGTGCAAGTCCCATTGATTAATTGAATTATAAACAAATACCTCACGTTTTAACTTTTTGTGAAGAATTAAAATTAATTACAAGCGGTTTTTAGGCCGCATTTAATGATGCAATTTTTCTACCAAAAATTCATTTCTAAACCAATATTTTGCTGGCATTTAAAGAGATTTGAGAAAGAGAGAGAGAGAAAAGAGAGGATTAAAAAGTTCTTTATCGGCTTGAGGTCGTGACCCAAGTCTTTGCTTAAAAATAATGCCCAGCTAGCTAAACGAAATTTATTTATGAAGAATGGATGGAAGGTACGGATGACTCTGCATCTCACGATAGGTGTTGTTATGCCCGTAGGCAGAGATAGGAAAATACGGACCGCGCTAAGGAACCATCAGATTGCAGGATTCGTTAACGTGCCCTCTAAGAAAAAAATAAGTACACCTCATTCTGGTTGCGAAGTAATTTTTTTCGAGCCCTGAAGAGGCGAGAGAAATTATGAGCAATGAGCAAAATTTCCGCTCGTATCAGATGTTAAACTCTCGATTAATGGATTTATTATTCCACAATTATTTTCAGTGATCAGTGTTTTAATTTTAGTATGCGAATTACATCCTATGGCCTTATCTGTGTATCGTATCGGTCGTATAAGATGTTCTTTCTTCCTTAAGAGTTCCCTTCTTAAAACAGTCAAATTAAAAAAATAATTAAACAAAAAAATGAAAGTTTGGATCGTTCAGGGCTATGTTGCTACGCATTTTTGGCTTGTTCTAAAGTGTAATACTATGGCATATTTTGGTAAAGTCACACAGCAGTGGAATGAAAGGTCATTACTGTTCTGTCTGATATGAATTATCACTAATTATTTATTCAATTGGTTATTGCATTGACATTTATTCTTAGATCCGCCCACAATTCGAAATGTCACCACGTCATCTAAGAAGTCTTGGATTGGCCAGACTGTGACTTTGAAGTGTCTTTCTGATGGTGTTCCTACACCAACACTCTCTTGGTACAAACCTGAAGGAAGTGAAATAAACAGAGTCAGAGCCAGAGAAAACAAAGTACAAGTGCCACTCAGGGATGATCAAGATTTTGGTCATTACAAGTGCACTGCTGCCAATGGACTTGTTCCATCTGATAAGAAATTAATAAAGATAAATCAGATAAGTAAGTCAATGAGATCAGTGTATTTTTATTTAAAAGAAAACTATATATAAGGTCAGCATTTCCTTTTGCCTTTGCTCATTATCACTGTTTCAGTTGTATTAGAGGTAAAACCCAAATGTTCTTACAAAGTATTGAACAGAGTAACTTATTCACTTTGTACATTTGATAGTTTAACATTTAATACGTGCGGATATTTTGCAAGGCCCATAGGTGTGTGAAAAAAACATAAGCGTAAACCATCGATTAAGAGATTTATCATTCTACTATTCTTTCATTTACTAACAATTTGGCCATCTGAGCGTTCCATTCACACATTTTTCCCTCTTTAGCAGCATTAGACCTTCACATATTTTTCGCCTTTGTACCTTAGTGAGGTATACCAGAATATTACGGAAATTATGCCGAATTAAGTAAACTGTCGACACCTTGCCCTTTGGTAGCATTAAACTCGTTACAAAAGAGCATCGAACTTGCGAGTATCCATAGGAAACTTCCTCAACCATGGACTATCGATTGTTCCTATTTTTATTAGGCTCTTAGCTGAATTTATCCGGTAGCTACATTTATATTCATTAATTACAGGTTAACGCACTCAGCGAGTGAACTATGGGGATTTACCTGCACGAGTTCATTGTTTGTGAACGAGTACAAGTAAATCCTGATAATTCAGGAGCCATGAGTGCGTTACCATTGTTATTGTTCAGATTGAATACACTCCTCAAAGAAACACTGTATTCAAACTACTATATACAAGGTAACCAAACCATGGTGTAATGACAATGGTGTGTTGAATTTACACCTCGGCTATTACACCTCTATAACGACATCAAGGAGGTTGTTTCGTCACAACACAGTATCATGTGGTACAAATCATCTAATCAGAAAATCGGAATTCGAACAGTATATGCCGGAAAGTTGAATAATAAACTGTGAGAAGACGTGGACTTGCATTCATCCTTAGTGTTGTGACAAAACTCAAAATGATCTCTTTTCTTATGGCACTATGTAGAAAAACCAGGGAAAGCATCCATCAAATCAGAATCAGTCATTCAAGCAACTTCTATAACAATACGATGGACTGCACCAGCTGATGATGGAGGAAGTCCGATTACAGGATTCCTAATGATCTTACAAAAGGATGAAACTGAGATAAAAAAGGTTAATATCACCGATCCTGGGACGACAAGTTATTCGTTTCCTGGTTTGCAGAAAGATACCAACTACACAGTGAAACTGTTTTCCAGAAATTTTGTATTCGAGGGAGATCCTACTGTATGGAACATTAAGACCAAGTTTGAAGGTGAGGAATCAAAAGTGATATCGTGATTGAGCACTTTCCACCAATCATTTTTCGCTAACTTAGATATGTTGTGAGTAATCCAGTTTTACTGACAATGTTATCTGCTTGCCACGTTATGAGATTTTCGTTTTTCAGCTTTTGTCCCCTCCTTAATGGCCAGTTTCCTTTCCCCTTTGTGATAAGTGTTTTAGAGGCACCTACGTTTGAAGAAGCATAATAATAAAAAAAGAAAAAATAATGAACGTAGGTGAGAACAATAGACAACCTACGCTGTTACGTTCCGTAAGTGCTACCTGATTTATTAAATATTGTTTGCCTTGTCGTTTTTTTTTATTTTTTTTATTTTCTAATGTTCAGGTCTCAAAATCTGTTATGAATCAGCAACAACGGCCGCTAGATAGTGACCTTTAGGTTAGTTGGATACATTTTTCCTAAACTCGTACCGGCCATATTCAGAACGCCCAATAACCAACTATCCCTTTAGGCAGTGAGACAATTTCCACACATCGTTTGACCAAAGAATTGAAGTTTGAAGAAATGGGCCTTGCATGAAAATCGCTTTTAACATGCAAATATTATGGGGAAATCTCGTCAAACAGTGTGTGGACGGCCTCGAAGAATCCTCCGTTTTTTTCTTTTTTTAAAATGAGAAATAGCTTGTTTTCATTTCGCAAGGATAAGCTTAAACCAAAACAGTTAAGGTTGCCGTTTTCAAGAAAGTTTCTTTCGAATCTCATCCGGCACATATCTCACTCAACAAAAAACGTATTGTGGTAACAGGTGTGAACTTAGTAACTGAAGTTGAGCAGCCGTAACATAGCAATGAAGTTCGTCACACCTGTTATCCCTTAAGCGCTTCTTGTCATTGCCTCCTCGACTGGCAACCTCCCTGGAGAAAAAAGCGGAGCATGCGCACTCATTTTCCCGTTGTGTCATTGCAGAGTGCCTGTACTAAGTCATGCGCGATGTCAAAGCAGAATATAGTTGTACACGAACTCAGTGAGATCCTTTCTGTAATTACGGGACACAAACGAATAGCGAATTGCGACGTCATCTATACATCGGTCTTTTATTTGATCTCGTGTAAATAGCAATGAAATACCAGTAGAAGTCAGTGTGTCGTTACAATTCACCTTGTAAATGCAGTATTTGTTTTAGGCAATAACCGATCATTATTTTAGGCTTCTCATTATCACTTCATCTCAATACTTAACTTAATTTTGCTTGCCATACACTTCCGTTTCAAAAACATCCCAAATAAATCCTCGACCAATTTACAGATTATTTAATCACTGATAATGGTATGACCAGGTTTGTAAGAAGAAGTTGTATAATTATTGGAAATTTCACGCTGTTCGTGTTGTTGACATCAATCTAGGAGCCCCAGATGTGGTCGAAATAGACGAACTGCCAGATGAAACAACAGATGATACAATTACCCTAAAGTGGAAGGAGCCAGAAAGTAATGGAAAAGTTATTATCATGTATACAGTGTACCAAAGAGTAGTGACTGATGGGAAAGTGGGACAGTGGACAATAATAAAGGAAATCAGTGATGTTTCTGTAAGAGAATTGAAAATAGCATTGGAGAGAGGAAAGGTGTATCAGTTTGCCGTTACTGCAACTAATGAGCTTGGTGAAAGCCTGAAACAAGAGGGAGCAAATATCCAGCAAGTCAAGGCAGAAAGAAGTATGTTCAAATGAATCTTATTTTCTCCTTTCAACGGTTTATCCTTTTCTTTACTTAGTTTTGAAACACTCTCCGTGTCATCAACATCGAGGTTTTTACGGGTGAGTTCTTCGCTTGCAAGAACCTGAATCAACGAGAAAAAATTTTACTTACGTCGCAGTTGATATTTGTATGCCAACTGCAAATATATGGCATATCTATTAAGTGAGATTTCAATCATTGACTGGCGTAGACAGATATTTTAAGTAGTTTACTGACACATGCTGATCTGAATCTGGAAAGAGTAGTCTGCAACACTTTCGTTTTGTCTTTTCACATTTAAATTGAGAGCTTTTTTCTTTCCTTTGCCGCCATCAGTAAGTTGATGCCTCTCTCCCGCAAAAAATTTCACACTCCCACACTGAATTCCGAGAACTCTTCTGTCATTTTCACCACCACTGCACTTTACTCTTCATACCGATGAAAGCGACTTCGCACTTAGCTTCCTCTGCGCACCGTAATTTCGACACCAGATTACTGAGCCGCAAGAACTCAGAAGTGGCCTGTTGTCGGCGATTTCGCTTTAGCTTAATTAAGAATGTATGATCACGCTGCCTCACGCAGAGAGGTTGTCAATCTTTTCAGAGATTTTCTTCGGTGAAGCTACAGAGCGTGACACAAACTTCCTGTCTCAAGGTCATGAAGGGGTCTTCATTTCCTTAGGTCTTAGGTCCTAGTTTTCGGGGACTTTCGTTTTCGCTACAAGCGTTGTTCGCTTTCTCTTTGTTGTTGACCTCTTTTTAGTCTGTTTTCTGGAGCTCTTTCAACCTTCTCACGTTGGTCTTCGCATGATATTCGCCATTTTACTTCAGCCTTTTCTTGTTCTCTATCGTCTTCCCCTCACTGTGTTCTACCTATTCTTCGCCCTATCAAACCCCATTTTGCGTTTTTCTCGACTCGCTCCACGTCTTTTCAGTTCTTTCTCTCTTAGGTCGCTCTCTCTCTCTCTATTTCCAGTCTATTTTCACTCGAGATCCCATGAACTTGAACTGTCGTAATTTCTTCCGTTTGGAAAAACTTTAGCTCTGAGTATCGTTGCTTTGCAAGTTCATTAGAGATTGCAAAATACCAAGAATCACTTTTCAACAACAACCTCACCAGTATGATTTCCCGCTCAAAACACGGGTTGCAAATTCTTTCCTTGCGTTGCTTCACACCCTCTAACCAACATGAAGCCTTTCTAGTTTTCTACAAACATCTTTGAAGTCGAGTCTAAAGTCTCTTGTCGTTATCAAGATTGAGATGAGATATTCTAGCTCTAGCTTGTCTTTGTTTAAATCAAACTTTAGCAGCGCATGAAACAGATACAAGACAAATTTCATATTTCAGCGGCCAGACTTGCCATGATCATTGAAATTTGGTTTAATGAGGACAATCATGAAACACGAATAATCAAAAGAGAAGAATTGAGAAAATAACTGGTTGAAAGTGACTATTCTTTTTAATTTAATACAATTATCGGAGGAGTTTGACACAATAGAGAAAACTGTGGAGTAAACAGTCATACTTGGCGACATAAAGAGAAGATATAAGAGAAGCCCGTACGTTTCTGGCGAATTATTTCACTGACTCACTGTTCTCACGTATACCCATCTATTAATCGACCGGTAATCTCTTAACTGGAGGTTGCTTACGGTCGTTTCTTTAAAACTCTAACTTATTTTCCCAAACCAAAGTTCACAATAACGCTCAATGAAATATCATTTCAACCGACGCCTACATCATACACGACATCTGAAGAAGAAAACGTTATTTATCCTGAACCTGTGCGCACTCTGATTGCCTATCATCATGATCGCAAAAGAAAAACTGAAGCCCCGTTTAAACGGTCAGGATAGTTGACGATAGTTTCAACTATCAAGCGCGTTTGAACACGAACTATCATGCTCTATCATCGCATTTCATCAAATATCATGTAGTTTGGACATGTTCAAATTCGACATGATAGTTAATGATAGTTTTTGCTGTTTGAACGAGAGGAAGATAGTGAATGATAGTGGTTAGGTCAGCAGTTTTGCCAAAAACGGGCTCAAACCGAGATGGCAAATGGTAAAATGACTAAAATAGCCGTCGAAATTCCCCAGAATGTCTCGTAGTTAATTCTCATCATTTCCTGGTAGGCTTCAGTATCTTTAACTTGTAATTAACTTCTTGACTAAAATTTCAAATGTCACTGAAATTGCTGACCTCAGCGTGCACCATATTTGTGTACAATTACGCGATCTCATTGGGTGGTATCTTGTCAACTATCATCGACTATCATGAACCGTTTGAACACAAACTTGATAGTCAGCGATGTGAATGAAAGTTGAAACTATCGTTCAGTTGTCTATCATCAACGATCGTGATCGTTTGAAAGGGGCTTAAGTCATTTGCATCCTGTTGCAGTCGAGTGAACATCTTTTATGGAAGACAGAATAGCAAGAAATGTATGTAATGGGAATTCACTGTCTGTTGCCGCTCCTTCGTTAAAAAGGAAAGTTAAAAAGTGTTGAAGGGCCTGTGGGCTCTCGTCATTCTTCCGCGACCAAATTCGTTCTTAGGAGGCAACTAAAGAGATTCAGAAAGAATCGAAACAGCAGTCTTGCTTAAGGATCTTCACGAACGGCAGCAATTACACTCTCAGCCGATGGCTGTGTGAATAATATCGAATTCAGAAATTACATTCCGAGACGGGACTTATTTATAGTGACAGGGAATCGACCCTTGACATGCAAATGTATTACAAAGAGATAGAGTCACCCACTAGGCGTAAATAGGGGGTCTGAGGTCGCTACGTTGATCACTGTATCAGCGCTACTTTTTCCATCAGAGAGGAACTCGATTATTTTTTAACTGCTGTCAGTTACTTTCATCCAGCTCTAAAATAGATCTGGGAAATTTCTGACACCTCTTTGGCTTCTCTACAAGTCAAAGTTAACAGATGACGGTCTATGCATTAGTGGGTGTGCTGCAGACCCACGGAGTCGCATGGTTTTGTCATCTTCAAATCCATTACATGTCAAGAATACCATTCCTTATTCTAAGTGTCTTAGGCTTCATCGCCTAGACATTGACAGTTCTGATTTTTCAAGATATCAGAGGCAATATGCCAGTTCTTCAAAAACCCGTGGCCATCCTACCTTTGTCATTCAAGGGAGTCTTTAACAACTGATCGAAAGTTGGCAATCCACAAACGTCACAGTAGGAAGAGAATGATCGTATTCCATATTAGCGGCACAATCACGCAATAAGACCTGTCCTTCTAACAAATTTAAATAACTTCAAAATGATCCAAAAACTGGTATATTATTTTTGCGTAAAACGGACAACTGTTTGGTCAGTATAATGTTAAGACTGGCTCTACCGATGTCATCTATTTCATAACTTGCGGTTATTTAAAAAAGTTATACTTCGGCGAAAAGGAAGACGACTAGGGGAACGATTCTGAAGACACCATCGTGACACAAAATACAAGAAAAACAATATCTCTCAAATTGGCCTCCCATTCGTACGTTTTATGTCAGTGTTCTTTTTAAGTAAAGGCTTTATACATGAGTTCAAATGATAATTCTTGTGCAAACAAACAAACAAAAGTTCATTTTAAGTCGTATTTTGTTTTTCCCCAGTTCAAACAGTAAGCACAGAAGTTTACCTGACAGCGACAATACAGGAGAACTGTAGCAGACGTTCGGAAGTTGCTGCGAAATTTCCAGAAATGGTTAGATAATCTACTTGATCCATATACTGGAGTTTAAGGAATACTGCCATGAGATTTATCATGAAAAGTGAATCTTAATCAATCTGTTCTTGAATCAAATCTTAATATTTCTGTTAAAAAAATGAGATATTCTGAACGATCTTAAATATGTGACAAGCATTTGAATATACGTTTTTTCTTCATGTGTCCTTTTTAGGCCTGTCAAATTGCCTTCAGGTTTGGCTGCTCATCCGCAAACACTGTGAACACCAGGTAAAGTACAGTTTGTTGTTCTACACTGAAACAACAAATGCAAACTCAAATTTGCCTTCTAGTAGGGGAAAGGAGCTTTATTTCAATGTGTTGTATTTTAGCTGTAAAAGTGTTTTTTTTGCTTTAGCAAATCTTATTTAATACAAGATAATTTATGTTTGAAGTATATTGTCTTTGATGTTGTCTTTATTTACCTTGGTTTAATACATTGGTTAAATCTCAATATATTTTAACACTTAAAAATCACCAAAGTTCGAACGTGTGCGATGATACTCTTTGCTCCCTCTCTCCCTCCCCCCCCCCCCCCCCCCCCTTATCTAGGTGTGGCAGTGTTGTTCTTGACTTTATGATGAGGTTCAATCAAACTGTAGTCGTCAGCAATGTTTTGATTGTCCTGTCGGATGCTGCAAGGCAAGACAAATTCAGAGGTTTTAAAGTCAATCCAGACTCAATTAAACAAGTTTTATTACCCACAGATGGCTCGGAAAGCACAGCAAAAGGTAAATTTTACAAAGACATTGTTCAATGTTTACACGTATTCTTCCGAAGATGGACTTTTTATAATTGTATTCCGTATCTATTTAATTAAACAACTTATTCTGTGACTGATACACTTCCAAGTTTTTGTTTTTTTCGTTGTTGTTTTATTTAATTAAACAAAGTCTTACTCTTAAAAATTATTTAAGAGAGAGTAGCACCTTACTCTTCCTTCGTACCAAGCCAATTAGAGTTAACGTTTTCCGGTCACGAACCTATGCTATGTAGTGAGAGCAGTGTATCGACCAGGATCAGTGTAAATGTTGTTTGAATGTTATTTCATCAAGCTTTGCAAAATGAATCATTTTAGGTCCTGAGGAATGTAACTGCCCATCCAACAACGTCTTGTTGGCCGTAATTGGGGTTCTTGCCTTCACAGTCCTTCTTCTAATTATTTACACAATCTGGCTACATAAGAAAGGTAGGTAAAAGAATCATAATCTATGTTTGGTTGCAAGATTCTTTTTCACGCAAAAGCAAATTTTTACTCACGTTTACATCATTTGTATTTTTTCCTTTCGTTCTTTTTCAGGCGCTGTAGGGAAACAGAGGTAAGAATTTTCTGCTAGTTGGATTGTGTCGATGTAATGTGCCCGATATGGTTTCATCTTAACACAAAACTCCAATAAAAACTGATGAAATTCTTAGCGTTTTATAATTATTTCTATGCTTTCTCAATTGTAGGACTTATGAAGATGAGAGACGTGTTTACGACGTAAGTAAATGAGAGGGAAAAAATTTGTAGTTCTACATAAAAAAAGCATATCGCATCAGTGGCAGATAAAATGAAATAAAAGAGGAAGTTAGGCTCAATAAGGTCTTTGTCCTGTGATCATGTCCTTTACCAAGCCACTCCATGGATTTTCCTTCGATTGTCCCTGGTTCAACCGCTTGGTTTCACTTCACAGATCGCTAGTTGGTCTGCACCCGGTTGATATTTGCTTTCTAAATAATAAATTTGGTGCATTTTGGCCGTCGTATTTTCTTGATGCCTTATTTTCTAAACGTGAGTTTAGGAGCTTGGTACTGCAAGAGTTGTTTCGTGCGTTTATTTGTCAAAATATTGGACTACCAATCGACAATCTTCACGTTGCAGTTTGTAGCTTCGACGAATATGCTATGAGCCTCGATCACTCTATTGGACATGATAATTTCAAAAGCAGAGAACAAAATGTTAGTAATAATAATGGCAAGTGGTTATAAACTATTTATAATCTCTTATCATGGAAGAATATAAACATTTGTCTGATAAAAATGGGTGAACTGATTTTTATAACCATGAGGTACTTTTTACTGGGGTTAATAACCTTAACAGTGTGTTGGTTTAATAGAATGAAACATTATTAGAAGATATCGAACCAAGTCTACCTGATTCAAGAAAACTCACCCAGCCTCATGCGGAATACATGGATCTCATAGAAGTCAACAAAGATGATAGAAAAGCACAAAGTACCCCTCCAGGTGCTGATTACGTGCCTCTTCATCCATTAAC